>NW_026728061.1:0-300000 GCF_030684315.1 Stegostoma tigrinum | reverse complement strand
ATAATTTTCCATTTTTTGCCTTGATCCTTTCGTAAACAATAGGGTTACAACAGCAATTTCCCAGTCATCTGGGACTTTCCCAGACTCCAGTGACTTTTGAAAGATCACAAACTGAGCATCCACTATTTCCTCAGTCACGTCCCTCAGAACTCTAGGATATAGCCCATTGGGGCCAGGAGATTTAACAATGTTTAGACCTTTTTAGCATTTCTAGCACTTTCTCTTTTGTAATGCCCATACTCAACTCTGCCCCCTGACTCTTCCTCAATGTTGGAATATTACTCATGTCTTCCACTGTGAAGAGTGACGGAAAGTGCTTATTAAGTTTTTCAGCTATTTCCTTATCTCCCATCACTAGCCTTCCAGCATCAATTTGAAGCTGTCTAATGTCTACTTTTGCCTATTGTTTGTTTCTTATGTATTGAAAGAAACTTTTACTATCATTTCTAATATTACCAGCTAGCCTACCGTCATATTTGATCCTCGCCTTCCTTACTTCTCTCTTTGTTATCCTCTGTTTGTTTTTGTAACTTTCCCAATCTTCTGATTTCCCAGTGCTCCTTGCCACTTTATTGGCTGTCTCTTTTTTTTTGATACATTTCCTGACTTCCTATGTCAGCCGTAGCTGCCTAATCCCACCCAGGATAATCTTTCATTTCTTTGGGATGAGCCTCTGTACTGTGTCCTCAATTACTCGTAGAAACTCCTGCCATTGTTGTTCTACTGTCGTCTCCACTAGGCTCTGCTTCCAGTCGATTTTCGTCAATTCCTCTCTCATGCCCCTGTAATTATCTTTATTTAACGGTAACACCATTACATCCAATTTTGCCTTCTCTCTTTCAAACTGCAGACTGAACTCGACCATATTATGATCGCTGCCTCCTAAGTGTTCCCTTACTTTAAGGTCTTTTATATAGTCTGGCTCATTACATAGCACGAAGTCCAGAATAGCCTGCTTCCTTGTGGGCTTCATCACAAGCTGTTCCAAAAAGCCATCCTGCAAACATTCCATTAATTCCATTTCTTTGGATCCACCAGCAACATTATTCACCCAATCCACCTGCATATTGAAGTTCTGGGAAGTGATTCGAATTGGTTGAAGACTGACATCTGAGATTCCTTGAACATCATGATGAGAGTGAGTTGGATCATCGACTCAACACTTCTGGCTGAGCATGATGCAGATACTACAGCCTTGTCATTTGCCATGGTGTGTAGGTGCTGTTCCATTATTGAGGACGCAGATATTTGTGGTGTCCTCTTCTGCAGTGAGAGGTTTAATACTCCATCACCATTTATGACTGGATGTGGTAGAGCTTAGATCTGATCAGTTGGTCCTGTGATGACTTTGCCCTCTCTATCGCATGTTAGTCCTGCTGTTTGGAATGCAAGCAGCAAGTGCAGCAGATTTAACGGGTTTCCATCAACTTTTGGTTCACATTGTTCTGATCTTGGCATGTTCAGCCGCGCTCGTCACTGTGCCATTGCTGGGCTGGATGATATTGGGACACTGAGAGATTATTCCGGGCAAAAAAGTGGTTGAGTACAACTCTGGTTCTGCTGTTGCTGTGATCTACTTCACCACGGGAGTGGCCAGTTTTGAGCTGCGATACATGCAATGTAATTGTGCTGCCTGTCCCCAAGCTCACACCGAGACCCCATCACCCCTGTACTCAGTGACCTACTCTGGCCTCTGATGTGGTAACAGTTCCATTGTAATTTTCTTCTTGTCCTGAGAGTCTTTCCATGGTGTCACGTCTCCAATTTGTCACGCTCCTCAAAACTCTTTAACATATTTATATGATCCTTTTCCCTTCCAGTGGTGTCATCTTCTGTTTTTAACGTGAATGTATTTCTCCCTGTTTCTCTCCCTGACCATGATTAAGAGCTCTGTGTGTGTCAGTGATTCCAGCCTTATATATTTTCAGAACCAATGACTTTGTGCACCTTGTGCCGTCATTCACTTCCCAGTGTCATGGTTCTCCGTGTTGGACAGGGCGTTTGACCAGGTTATACACGCACCTTTGGAATTTTTACAAAAACAGAAATTGTCGGAGAAACTAAGCAGGTCTGGCATCAGCTAAGGAGTGAAAGCAGTTCATGTTTCACATTCAATGACCCTCCCTCAAAGCTTCAAGTTTCTCAATTGTTTCCATACTTACAATATCCACTGTCCAAAGTTTTCCTGAAAATTTGTTCTGTGCCTCATTTCTGGAGTAAATCATGCCTGGTAGCATCTGAAGAGCACCTATGCTGGCTTTGCATCAAACAACTACACCTCCCAGTCGAGAACCATTTCAACTCCCCGTTCCATCCCTCAGATGACATGTCTATCCTGGACCTCCTGCAACTCCACAACAGTTCTAGCAGAAGGTTTCAGGAATAACAACTCATATTCCGCTGAGGAACCCTGCAGCCCAATGGTATCAATGTGGACTTCACAAGTTTCAAAATCTCTCCTCCCCTCACTGCATCCCAAAACCAGCCCAGCTTGTCCCTGCCTGCCTAACCTGTCCTTTCTCCCACCTATCCCCTCCTTCCACCTCAAGTCCCACCCTCATCTCCTACCAGTAACCTCATCCCGCCCCCTTGACCTGTCCTTCCTCCTTGAACTGACCTATCCCTCCCTAACTCCCCACCTACACTCTCCACTAATTGGTTCCATCCCCGCCTCTTTGACCAGTCTGTCTCCACTCTACCTATTTTTTCCTCAATCCATGTTTTATCTGCCCCACTCCCTATTTATTTCAGAAGCCCCTTCTCCTCCCCCATTATTGAAGAAGGGTCCAGGCCTAAAATGTCAGCTTTCCTGCTCCTTTGATGTTACTTGGCCCGCCGTGTTGTTGCAGCCCTGTACCTTCTTATCTATGGTCAAACGGAGGCTGAGAGGGGAAAATGGATGTAAAATGGAGAACAGTCATATGGGATCATGCCATGAAGTTTTGGAATTGAATATTAAGTCCTACAGGCTGTAAAGTACCAAAGTGTAAAATGTACTCGAGCTTAATTGGAACATTATATCAGCGTCAGACCAAAAGGTTTACATGAGCGTATGGAGTTTATTGAAATGCGTAACAATGAGAAGGTCAGGGTTGTGCCTACAGAGAGAGTGGAAGAGTTCTGCACGGCATCTCTGTTTGCTCCCACCAGTGTCGGTGACTGCATTTCCAGCAGCAACAACAGCAGACTGTATTGAAAGAATACAACTGAAAATGATTTTGCTTCTGGAAGGTGTGTCTTGGGTTTGCTAAGAATTGAGAAATGTGTCTGCAATCTTTTCAAATATCCATCTTTATTTCTTCTTCTATGCTTACTACATATTTGCACGTTGGGATCTCCACAGAAGCAGATTTAATAGTGTTTTTTTTCGACATTTATTTAAGTGTATTTACTTGCAAGCAATTCACTGAATCCTAACTACACGGCCGAGGCAACAGTTTGTTTGTCATGTATGCTCGTCCCTGTATTGATTTCCTTTGTTTCAACCGTGCTTGCAAGTCTGCTGTTTGTAATTGTGTTTTTTTTTGATGGAAGAAGGGTCCCGATCCAAAACATCAACTTTCCTGCTCCCTCTGATGCTGCCTGGCCAGCTGTGCTCCTCCAGCTCCACACTATGGCATCTCTGGCTCCAGCATGAGCAGTTTGAATGATCACTGTTTGTAAATTTAACATTTGTGATGCTATAGCTTAATCATACAACTTTCAATACTATCCACAACTTCCTTGCTTTTATAGTCTGCATAACTATTCATAAACTGAAGGATCCACTGAACCCTCTGCGCAAAAATTTCAACTTGCCCGGCCACCTATAATTTCCTGTCTTCTGCATCCTTCTCTCAGTAAGCAGGTGGATGATATTTGCCAGTCGCCTACGATTCTCCCTGACACCAGTAATCCCTGAAAGACCACCAACAAAGCCTCAACAATGTCCTTAACCTTCTCCTTCAAATTATGGGGTGCCGTCCATCTGATCTGGTTAATTTATCCACCTTCAGAGCTTTCAACCGCCCAAGCATCTTTCCAGCAGTGAGAGGAAAATTCAGGGAAATCCTCACTTTCTGTGTGTGTTTTGGGCAGTGCTGGCCAGAGACAGTTTTAAGATTGGCAGTTGTTGTGGTGAAGGAGGCATCAAAGTTGTAACAACCTCTTGATTAGCTCTTAGGAACGCGGATATACAGAACATCATACGTGAATAGTGCAGCAGAGTTATTGAGCCTGTGAAGAGAAGTCATCACCTTTGTCCCTTCCATTAATTAATTAATTAATTAATTAATGACTCAACTTAATGCCAATCTCAATGGATCCTAACTGTGTCGCTGGAAGATTTCCCTTTTCTATTAATAAAGGGTTTCTTTCAATGTGTTATTCGACAGTATCAGCAGCATCAATACCCTCAACACAACCAGGATCATTAACTCCAGAGAGAGGGAGAGATCAGAATCCATGACCAGCAGATTGGAATATTCCAACAACGGATCAATATCTTACAACCTGGACAGGAATGTTCCAACAATATACTAGAATCTGAGAGGAATAGATTGGAATGTTTCAACAATGGACAGGGAGTTATCCAATGGCCTTTTGTGGTTTTCTTTCTATTGGATACCAGTAAGATTGTGGATATACGGTGTACTGCTGATTATTCAGGCTGGTTACTATCCCATCCTTGCTATTGTTGGTGTTCCTGGTACGTCTCTACTTCTCTGTCCATTCATTTGTTCTGTAAGCCTTGGTGAACAACATCTCAATTTCTGTGTTCTTTATTTGGCAAAGACATGAACTATTGTATTCACTTTCAATTACTGTCTTATTCAATGGCTTTTATACCCTTCAGATACAAAAAAAACTGAGTAACAAAAGTGTTCAATTCCACGAATACTCCATTTTGTCCTGAGCTGATTTTTATCTCAATATTCCCTCTAACACCACTAATTTTCCCAGTCTTCACTTCTGCCTCAATGCTGTTTCTGAATAAACCATCATCTACACCTTTCCTGTTGCAGTTTTCTTCTGGTTGGAAACCCAAGGAAATCTAAACAGATAATAGAAAGCGGGACATAACACCAGCGCTTCGTCGGAGGCTCACTGATGATGTTACCTAGAATAGTGACGAAACGCATGAAAACTAACCTTCCAGCTCAGTGAGCAAACTAACATCCACAAAAGCTGATGTTATGGGCCTAGACTCTTCATCAGAAAAATTTTCTGATGAAGGGTAGAGGCCTGAAACGTCAGCTTTTGTGCTCCTAAGATGCTGCCTGGCCTGCTGTGTTCATGCAGCTTCACACTTTGTTATCTTGGATTCTCCAGCATCTGCATTTCCCATTATCTCTACCTGGACCTATGCCAGTTGCAAAGTTTGAAGCCGGTTTGATTCTGAAATGAGGTGGTCACAGCTTTGTGTCACTGGTTTCAACATAATAAGTCAATGGCCATCAAATGACAGTTTCATTGAACGTTTAGATTCTCTAACTCTCCGAGCAGGAGTGGGTGCCATATCCATCGTCTCCTAAGTGCTGTGCTCCGATGCATTCACTTGGTGACAGAGGCCATCTCTCTTCACCTCATCCCCAGTCAACCAACACTGAGTGGAATACATTATTTCTATCTCCACACAAGTAGATGCAGAAAATCTTCCAGGAATTCCACAGGACAGAGTGACTGTGAAAAGGAGTATCTGTGGGAGATTGGAATTAATAAAGAAGAATTACTCAAAGCTAATCTCACAGAAGTTTGTTACATTGCTCCGGTATATCCCAGAGTATACGTGGGGGTTGTATTAGAGCTAGTGAAAGAGTTACAGGATCAGACAGCTCTTCAGTCCAACAAGTCCATGTCAAATATCATCCTAAACTATCCTAGTCCCACCCGCCTGGGTTTCGCCTGCATCCCTCCAATTATTTCCGATTCATGTACCTATCCAAATGTCATCTAAAACTTGGAATGACAAGAAAGAATTATTGACTACCATTAAAAATTCTTTAGATTCTGGAATTTCTGGTTCCTGCAGAATGGAAAGTAGCTGTTGTAAACCAGATGAAAAACTGGAACAGGAGGGAAAACAAAAAAAAACTAAATTTTGGACAACTTAATGTCATTTATGAGGAAAATATTGGAATCTTTGTGAAATCCAGACACTTGGGGAATCATGATATAACTAAGCAGAATCAACATAGATTCAGGAAAGGGAAGTCATCTTTGATAAACCTCTGGCATTTATGACAATTGAATTGTTCACAAATTTCAGATGGGCATCCAAATTACTCCCAGAAATGCCTACCATTGCTGCTTCACCGTCTTCTCTGCCAGGATTCTATTCCTATTAACTCTAGCTAGTTCCTCCCTCATGATTTTTTTTTAGTTTCTTTACTCAGATATAATTGTGTCACATCCAAACGTGAGCACTACATTTAAACTGAAAGAGGGAGGTTTGAGAGATCAGACATGGAGAAAGATTGGATTATTTATTCACTCAATATATGTAATGTATGTATGAGAAAGAGAGACAATATGAATGATGAGATATGAAAATAGAGAAAACTAGATTATTGACAGAAGTAGATGTACTTGCTTATTTGTTTTGACACTTCCAGTGTGTTGCGATCCTTTGCCCAGTGCATGTACAGCTGAGTAATATGTATACAATATTTGAAGCATCCACAAATGAGAACCAGTGGGAGTCCTCTATTTAAATTTACAGAATACTTTTGGTATGGATGCACACTGGTGAGTGAGTAAAGCTGGAGTCCAGGGGTAAAGGGAACAATACAACATGAATTGAGAATTGTTTAGTTGATACAGTACAGAGAGTCAAGCCCTTTTCCAGGCTGAACGCTGTTACTTCTGCGGTATCACATGTATCAGTGATTGGACCACAGTAATTTGAAAGGCATACAAACAACATGGATGAGGTCAGGAAGAGCAAACATCTCATTTTGTAATGAGTAAATGGTGTGAGGTTGGGAAATGTTGTTGTCCGAAACGATCATTGGTCACCAAAATTAGTACGTACTGGGGCATCAGTAATGAGGGAAGTAAATGGTATGTTGCCCTTCATTGTAAGATGATTCAAGTGCATAAATCAGACCATCTTTCTGAACTTGTAGAGAGAGTATTCGGGGCATTGTACACAGGTTTGATCTCTTTTGTAAGGAAGGATCTCCTTGCCACAGACACCGAACAAATGGGCATCATCAGTCTAATCCCTGAGATGATGGGACCATTTGGACAGAGTGAAGAAATGGACGTTTAATCTGTAATGCTGTGACCCTGCACCAAACGTCATGTTGTTCACAATCCCAACATCAGCCATAATACCTTGGCCATCTCCAACACATCCCTCACCTTCCTGGACCTCTCAGTCTCCATCTCAGGAAACTAGCTAGAAACAGAATCAATTCCAAGCCCACTGATTCCCACAGCTACCTAGAATACACCTCCTCCCACCCACCCTCCTGCAAAAATTCCATCCCCTATTCCCAATTCCTCCGCCTCCGCCGCATCTGCTCCCAGGATGAGGCATTCCACTCCCACATATCCCAGATGTCCATGTTCTTCCAGGACCGCAACTACCCCCCCCCACCCCGCAGTGGTCGAGAATGCCCTTGACTGTGTCTCCCGCATTTCCTGTAACACATCCCTAACACCCCGTCCCCGCCACAGCCGCTCCCAGAGGATCCCCCTCGTCCTTACATACCACGCCAGCAACCTCCGGATACAACGTATCATCCTCTAACACTTCTGCCATCTACAATCCGACCCCAACACCCAAGCCATTTTTTTCATCCTACCCTTGTCTGCCTTCCGGGGAGACCACTGTCTCCACGACTCCCTTGTCCACTCCACACACTCCTCCAACCCCAACGCACCCGGCATCTTCCCCTGCAACCGCACGAAGTGCTACACTTGCCCCCACACCTCGTTCCTCACCCACATCCCAGGCCCCAGGATGACCTTCGATATCAAGCAGATGTTCACCTGCACATCTGCCAATGTGGTATATTGCATCCATTGCACCCGATGTGGTTTCTTGAACATTGGGGAAAACAAGCGGAGGCTTGGGGACTGCTTTGCAGAACACCTCCGCTCAGTTTGCAATAAACAGCTGCAACTCCCAGTCGCGAACCATTTTAACTCCCCCTCCCATTCTTTAGATGACATGTCCATCATGGACATCCTGCAGTGCCACAATGATGCCACCCGAAGGTTGCAGGAACAGCAACTCATATTCCGCTTGGGAACCCTGCAGCCCAATGGTATCAACATGGACTTCACCAGCTTCAAAATCTCCCCTTCCCCTACAGCATCCCAAAATCAGCCCAGTTCTTCCCCTCCCTCACTGCATCACAAAACCAGCCCAGCTCGTTCCGCTCCCCCCACTGCATCCCAATACCATCCCAGCCTGTCTCAGCTTCCCTAACCTGTTCTTCCTCTCACCCATCCCTTCTTACGACCTCAAGCCGCACCTCCATTTCCTACCTACCACCTCATCCTGCCTTCTTGACTTGTCCATCTTCTTTGGACTGGCCTATCCCTCCCTACCTCCCAACCTATACTCTCCTCTCTACCTATTTTGTTTTCTCTCCATCTTCGGTCCACCTCCCCCTCTCTCCCTATTTATTCCAGTTCCCTCTCCCCATCCCCCTCTCTGATGAAGGGTCTGGGCCTGAAACGTTAGCTTTTGTGCTCGTGAGATGCTGCTTGGCCAGCTGTGTTCATCCAGCTCCACACTTTTCTGTCTTGGACTCTCCAACATCTGCAGTTCCCATTATCACAACAGCCGTAATACCCTCCTGAAATGATTAGCCATTCCTACCGAACTCAGATCACCAGAGGGAATACACGTCTGTCTTTTCGGAGTATGCCTCCTTGAGATTTTGCACAAAACATTAGCTTCCCACCTCACTGCTGTAAAATTGCATTGAAGCACCACATGTGTACCATGAACAATGGAGACACAGGGAACAGTGTGACGCAGACTATCTGTGCAGCCTCTGCTCCATTTGCCTGTCCTGTTGGAGCATCAGTTACCTCACTCTGTTTCCAAGTAAGTGACTGGAGGAGCTCAATGGCCTCATCCTTTTCATGTGAAATTGACTCAAGGGGCTGTACAGCAGGGCCAAGTACTCAACTGAGCTTCCCTGAGTTCCTGTTTAACAGTTCGATGTGCGAACTCGTGTAACAATGCTGTAACTGTATGAGGTTATTTCGTTCTGGTTTCTTTTAAGAGAGAGTTTGAACAAGAGGCACAAAGCTGTCGAGCGAAGACCACTTGAGTACACAGCTGGAGAGGCCTGTTTTATTTTTAAACCAAACTTAATGAGTGTGATGAGCTCTCACAGATTCGAATTTCTGAATTTTGCTTTTCATTTGCATCAGAAGCTATTGGTGTCTCCACAGAGTTGGAAGCTTCAGTAAATGTCACCTGGCTGCTGAGTTTTCTGTGGATGATTTTTTTTCTCCTCCTGAATTGGAGAACTGCATGTGAGAACCTGTGTCTGAATTTTATTTCTTGCCAAAGTTTGTGTTTATGGGCTGTGACTATGCTGGAATAGTTAATTAGTAATATTTGCTATAACTCTTACGTTGTTAGGTTCTCCAGCATTTTGAGGGTATTGTAAGTTCCTCTTTCTTTGATTGTATTTTAACGATAGTGTTTAAATAAATTGGTTTGCTTAATATCTGTCAACAATTTCATTAACTTAGCTTTGAATAAAAGTCACAGAAAGGCAGCACAGATTTCTGGGGAAGAGATTTCCCAGTCCAAATGTCCTTTTAGAATTCCTTCCCATCCATCTTATTGAATCAGGAGGCGTCACAGCACAGAAACGGATCATTTAGTGCAACTTGTCCATGGTGACTTGATACATAATCTGATCTATTTCCATTTGCCAATATTTGGCCCACATCCTTTGAAACTTTTCCCATTCATGTACCAATCCAGATACTTTTTAGCTGTGTAATTGCACACACCTTCACCACTTCTGACAGCACTTTCTGTTCACACACCACTCTCCGCGTGAAAACGTTGCCCTAAGTTCCCTTCCAAGACGTTCCCCTCCTCCCTTCAATTTTCGCACTTTACTTTTGGCCTCTCCTCTCCTGGAAAACGGACCTTGGTTATTCAGTGTATTTATTTGATTTGTGATGTTATAAACCTCTGTCATGTCACCCCTCAGCCTCTGACACTCCATGGGAAAACATTTCAAACTATTCAGCCTATCCCAACAATTCATGCCCGCCAGTCCAGCGACATCCTTGTAAATCTTTTTCTGCACCCTCTCAAGGTTAACTTCCTTCTTTTAGCAGAGGCAACTGAAATGTGTGCAATATTATTAAAGTAGCCTCATCAACATCCTGTACAGGAGCAACATGCCATCAGAACCCCTATACCCAATGCTCTGACTGATTAGGACGAGCGTGTCAAGCATGCCCTTCAGCATCCTGTCTACCTGCTACTCCACCTTCAAGGAACTAAGTGCCTGTACCCAAGGTCTCTTTATTCGGCAACACTCCTCAGGACCCTAACATTAACTGTATAAGTCCTGCCCTGCTTCACCGTAACAAATGCAAAACCTCTCATTTATCTAAATTAAACTCCAACAGCCGCTCATTGGCCCATTGGACCCTGAGATAATCTTCACCACTGTCCACTGCACTACGTTTTAATATCATGTGTAAACTTACTAACCGTGTCTCTGATATTCACATCCAAATCCTTTATATTAATGATGTAAAAGAGTGAACTCAGCACTGATACTTGTGGTACACCGTTGATCACAGGTCTCCAGTCTGGAAAACAATCTTCTGCTTTCAACCCAATTTTGAATTGACTTGGCTAGCTCCCTCTGGATCCCATGTTAACGAGCATTACTAATCTGTCTACATTCAGAGTCTTATTGAACACCTTCCTGAAGTTCATGTAGAAACCATCTGCCACACTGCCTTCATCAAAATTCTTTACCACCTCTTCAAAATAATCCAGTCAGTGAGACATGATTTCCACCACACAAAGCCATGTTGACTCTGTAATCAATACTTGCCTTTCCAATTGCATGCAAATCCTATCCCTCAGAATCTCCTCCAACAACTTACACACACACACACACACACACACACACACACACACACACACACACACACACACACACACACACGTTTGGTGGGCAACTGATGTGTTAATTTGAAAGAACGTTGTCCACATAATGGTTGAGCTTACAATAAAAGGGAAAAAGCGAGAGATTGCCCCAGATTTTATTCTGACTCAAATATTTTTCAGAACACACAAGTTGTTAGCCGTGGGATTATTTCCTTGAACTGTTAGATTTGGCTGAATTCCCTTTGCTTCAGGCAGTAGGAAATTCCAATGAACCCTTGTCATGAATCCCCCATGAGTGGTAAAGATGATTGGTGCATTTTCAGTTTGGATTTAAGTAAGGCTTTTGATAAAGTTCCCCATGGCAGGCTCATGCAGAAGGTAAGGAGGCATGGCATAGGGGGAAATGTGGCAGATTGGATTCCGATCTGGCTGACCCTTCAAAGACAAAGGGTGGTAGTGGACAGAAAATATTCGACATGGTGCTCAGTTATGAGTGGTGTTCTGGGTCCTCTTCGATTTGTGATTTTTGAAAATGATTTGGACGAAAGAGTGGAAGGGTGGATTAGCAAATTTGCAGAGTGTGGACAGTGTGGAGGGCTGTTCTCGGTTACAAAGGGGCAGTGATAGAATGCAGATGTGGGCTGAGAAGTGGCAGATGGGGATTAACCCTGAAAAGTGTGAGGTGATTCATTTTGGAAGGACAAACTTGAAAGCAGAATATAGGGTTAACTGAAAGATTCTTGGCAGTGTGGAGGAGCAGAGGGATCTTGGAGTTCATGTCCACAGTTCCCTGAAAGATGCCACGCATTGGACATAGTTGTTAAGAAGGCATATGGTGTGTTAGCTTTCATTAATAGAGGGATTGAGTTCAAGAGCCGTGAAGTTATGCTCCAGCTGTACAAAAGCCTGGTTCGGCCACACCTGGAGTACTGTGTCCAGTTCTGGTCGCCTCATGACAGGAAAGATTGGAAGCATTGAGAAAGATGCAGAAGAGATTTAGCAGATTGTTGCCTGGAGTGGAGGGAAGGTCTCATGAGGAAAGCTTGAGAGAGCTTGGGCTTTCCTCTTTAGAAGGGCGAAGGATGAGAGGTGGCTTGATAGAGGTGTACAAAATGATCAGAGGTATAGATGGAGTAGTCAGTCAGAGACCTTTTCCTCGGGTGGAGGTAGCTTTTATGAGGGGACATATATTTAAAGTGAAAGGAGGTAGATATACGGGAGACATCAGAGGTAGATTCTTTGCTCTGACAGTGGTAGGGCTTGGAATGCACTGCCAGAGAGGGTGGTGGAGTCGACCTCATTAGGGGCATTAAATCAGCTATTAGATAAGTATATGGATGATAGCATGAGGTAGGGGTGGAGGTGAGATAGATGTTAGCTTTAGGGTTACAGTTCAGCACAACATCGTGGGCCAAAGGGCCTGCGCTGTGCTGTACTGTCCTATGTTCTACATTCTGTGCCTGAGATCATGCCTGGCACCCTTTACAAGAAACAGCACAATTCCATTTACTTTCCAAATCACTTGCGACATCTTCAGATGAACTTTGTATGATTTGTTTACCAGGACCCACAACTCCCTCTTTCGCACCGAGCTCTGCATTCTCCCTCCTGTTAAATAAGTTAATGCCGTTTTATCTGTTCCCCAAAACACAAACATCCCATAACCCAAATTGCACTGTTTATTTGCACTGCTGAAAATTTGTTCACTCATACCCCTGTCTGTACTCCATTGTACATCCTCTGCCTCCAATTGACATCTTATTGGATGATTATGCTGGTGTACTAGCAAACTGAGCTCTACTCCTATCAGAGCTTCATCCAAATCGTTAATCTAGATTGTAAACAGTTGATGACCTCATACTGATCCCTGAGGGATTCCACTAGTTGCAGCTTTCCAAACTGAAAACAAATAATTGTCACTGCTCTGCATTTCCTGTTAGCTTACCTGGGCTCGCTGTGTTGCAGCCGAGAAAAGATACAGGGCCTCTCCTGTGGTGTGTAGCTGGTTGACGAGGTGTTTCTGAGCTCAGCAACACACCATTAGGGCCATTTGTTGTCAGATCATCAGGTAGAGGTTGTACTGTCAATGATACTGATCCTTGACCGTTTGAAATACAAACACAGAATATAGACTAACACTTGAGTAGAATGCTGCATGATCAAAAATGCTGCCTTTCAGAATCAGTCATAAATCTATTCTGCCCTCTCAATCGGGTGCTCAATTTTCCCCGGAAATGTATTGAGGAGGATGGAATATCTCCTATCAACCTGGTTAATATTTGTCCCTTTAACAACACCACGGGTACAGATAATCTTAGTGATTAATTTCATTTTTGGCCGTGGGTGCTGTGTGGAAAAGTTGCCCTAATTGGTACGCAATAAAATAAAAACAATTCTTTAACGAATGACCTCACAGACGTTTGCAAAGCCATAAGGGGCAGAGAAGTATAAACAATTAAGTTCTTTTCCCCGGGGTCAGAGAGTCCAAAACGAGAGGGCACAGCTTTCAGGAGAGAGGGGAAAGGTTTAAAAGGGACTTCAGGGGCAACATTTTCATGCAGAGGGTGGTGTGTTTATGGAATGAACTGCCAGAGGAAGTGGTGGAGGCTGGTACAATTATAATATTTAAAAAGCATCAGAATGATTATATGTTTGGGAAGGGTTCAGAGTGGCATGGACCAAATGCTGGCAAATGGGCCTAGATTTATTTAGGCTATCTGGACAGCATGGGCAAGTTGGACCGAAGCATCCGTTTGGACACTGCTTATCTCTGTGTCTCTATGTCTCTATGTCTGAGTACTTCATTCTAGCCCTGTGCAGCTCCTGAGAGGGGTGACAACCATGACTGTATGAATGGGGACTTCCTTTCCATCTGTGAGAGCCTCGAGGGTTGGACGCACAGAATAGGAACGGCAGTTGGCCATTCAGCCCCTCGAGCCTGCTGCTCAATTTATAAAGATCATGACTGACCTGTTTGTGGCTGAACATTCCTTTTCTGCTTATTCCAAATAATGGTCTCTCTTGTCCATTAATGGCCAGTTGAGCTCCGCCTTGACTAATCCAGTGTTCACTGTTCCCTGGGGATGACAACACCAGAGACAACGCCATAGTAAAGAGAAAGATATATTCGTATCTCAATCTTAATTGGGTGTCTCCTTAAAATGCGTTAACATCATAACAAGTTGCCTCGTCTTTAAAAAGCACAACAAAGAGAAGCAGATGTAGGCCATTCATCCCCTAAAACCTATCCCATATTCTGATTGACTCTGTTCAGGAAAGTATTTATCAATCTCAGCCATCACTGCTCTCTTGGGAAAATATTCCCGATAACCTCAGACCAGACAGTATGAGAAATTGGAGCAGAATTAGCCATCAAGTCTGCTCTGCTGTTCAATTATGCTTGACATGTTTCTCAAAACAATTCTCTTGTCTTCTCACCGTAGCCCTCGATCTGCTCATTGATCAAAACGTATCTATCTCTCTCTTAAAGACATGACTGTGTATGTGTGTGTGTGTGTGTGTGTGTGTGTGTGTGTGTGTGACTTCTTCAGCAGTGGGGGAGAGGGAAGGAGGCTCTAAAATAAATTGGGAGAGGGGCAGCATTGATAGAAGGTAGATTGTGGACGACATCGGGTGGGAGAGAAGATGGACCGGTCAAGGAGACGCAGATGAAGCTGGTAGAGATGAGTGTAGGTAGGTGCTGGTGGGTATTGGTCAGTGAGGTGGGAGGAGCAGAGGGGTGGGAGTGAAGACGGACAGGTCAAGGAGGCAGGGGTTGGGGGGTGCTAGTCTTGGGATGGGATCTAGTGGAGAGTGTGGAAGATGGGAAGGATGTATTTCCCTCTCCACAACCATCTGCCTTTTGAGGGACTGCTCTCTTCACAACTGCTCCACTCTCCCGACAAGCCCCACCACCCCGGCACTGTTCCCTGCCACCGCAGGAGGTACTACACCTGCCCCAACAGCACCCCCTCAACCACATCCCAGGCCCTAAAAAAATCCTTCCATATTAAACAGATGTTTACCTGCACATCCAGTAATGTGGTCTATCGTGTCGCTGCTCCCAATGAGGGCTCCTGTGCATCAGGGAAACCAGACAGCAGGCCAGACCCCACTTTGTGGAACACCTAAACTCGGTTTGTGACAAATGACTGCACCTCCCAGTCGTGAACCACTTCGACACCACACCTCCCGCCAACTCCTTGTACAATATGTCCATCCTGGACATTCTCCAGTGCCACATCGATGCCTCCCGGAAACTGGAGGAACATCAAAAATAAACCAGTCCACTCTGCTGCTTGGCTCTCTTTAATTTGCATGTTTATCAATCACAAATTGAAGTGCTAGGTACAGTCAGTGGAATGGTGCCTTTTCTCACCGGCCCACTGAGTTGAGAGAAACATTAACATGTTTCTCTGTAACGCCCTGTGGGATAAGGTTGCTCCAGTGTTACCTTCAGTCGGTTACCATAGCGACAGGCTGCTTCATTGCTGAAACATTGAACTGAAATGAGAAAATCCTGGATGGATTTATTAATGAGTGAATTTGATTGATTGATGAATTTGGGTAAAGGGATATTTCAGCACATTCTTCAGCTGCTGCCTGAACTTAGTCTGGGTCACGGCATAAATCGCGGTGTTTGTGCAGCAGCTGAGGAGCTGCAGCATGAAGCCCAATTCCTGCACAAACCAATCCAGATACACAGAACGATACCCAAAATCATACATTCTTCCCCATATAGAAAACACCATTAACGTTGACCATAACAGGATGAAATTGGTCGAGATCACAAACAATAAAATAATGGATTTTTTTCGATTCCTCATTTCTGTGTCACACTGACCGTCCCCATTGGTGTGAGCCCGGAGTCTCCTCCGGGCTCTGCTGGTCACTAAAATGTGTCTGACGGTGAAAACATTGAGCAGCAGAATCAGGAGAAATGGGAGAGTCGGGGTTAGAATGTGGTGGAGGAACTCGATTGTGAGCCAGCCACGAGAGGAATAAACATTGATTGTTCCCTCACAAAACCAGGGGTTGTTCCACAGCCAGTAGTGACCTGTGAGCATAAAATACCAGAAAATGTTCTTTAAGCAGCTCAGCACAGTCACTGTTCCCAGAACCACAGCCGCCGTTTTCTCACTGCAATATTTACTTTTCAGCTTCTGGCAACAAATGGCCACAAATCGATCAAAGGTGAAAGAGACGGTGAACCAGACAGAACAGTCAGTGGCTGCATAAAGCAGGACAGCGTGGATATTGCACACAGGGATGAAATCCAGGAATTTAAACTTTTCCTTATAAACAATGGGAATGTGTCTCAGGATCAGGTCGAGGATAATGACCAGTAGATCCGCCACTGCCATGGCCCCCAGGTAACGTCTGACACATGGAGATAATCCACAATCTTTATAAAGCAGGACGTAGATCGTCACTACATTAACTGTGAGGAAGGAAAACAAATAAAATATACATCAGCCTGGAGGCAAAGTTACTAGTTTGTTTGAGGACCCAGTGACATTTTCAAATGTATCACTGATATATTGAAAAAAAGCAGACATAACAAATAGTAATATCTCAATATTTTTTGATAATAATGTAACGTAAAATACAAGAAACTCTCCCTTCCTGAAGACATAAACGCACACCCTTACGAACTGATGGTTTCTACAAAATTCCCACACACTCGATCACTCGAGAGCAGGCACTGGTCACTCCTTTACAGTTCCCTTTACAGAGGGTGAAGACGATGCCTTCCTGAAGTATTCTCTCCCAGTTTGTTGAAGACAAATGGAGTTTGGAAATTTCTGTCTTTTCATCTAAATTGTGGTTAATTTTTGGTTGTGAAAAAGACAAGAACACGAGGAAATGTATTCACCCCTTTAACTGCCTGAGGGGATTTATAAAGTGTCTCTTTCTCTCTGGAACGGGATCGTTTCCTTCCAGACCTTATCTTTTGTTCATTTAACTGACATCCACCTGTTCACAAATAATGTCTGTTAGAGCATGTTCCGGAGAATGTCGGTTACAGAACGTGATGGAGTCATAAAGATCCACATCACAAAGGCCCTTCTGTCCATCAGTTTTGGTGAGACCCACTCAGCCGCGCGGTGGAAATCTCTTCCCAAACTCAACACAACTGGCAAGCACAAATTAAAGGCATTGCCAGATCAGCTGAAGTGGTCAGTTATCTCACATTCTCAATCCACCTCACAGAACCAGCCCAGACACCACAAGCCCAGATGAAATATCCATTCAGCATGGAGCACTGTGCAGACCAGGCTAGTCTTGTGCTCAATACAACCCGGCAATGTGTCCAGAGTGGGACACTGTGCAGGCCTCACCAGTCAAATAGATATCAGTCGAGCACGGGGAGCTGCGCAGACCACATCAGTGCATTGATCTATAAACCCCGACCAGGTATCTCTCCAGCACGGGGGGCTGTGAAGTGAACACCAATGAAGTGATCTGTAAACCAGGAGCAGTTAACCTCCCAGCGTGTAGATCTGTACAGAACACCCCAGTGCAGTGCTCGGTAACGCTGCAGGAGGCCGAGCTAATTTTCTGATGCTATCTTATCAAAATCCCCTCATTATCTGCCTACCCCAGCACATGCCACTCCTCTCATTAAATGCCAGCCTGATTCTCCCACCCGTCAAGGCCGGTAATAGTTCCCATCCCCTCAATGTCCCGGGCATTCCATGATCCCTGGTGCAGGTTCCATTTTTAAAAGGCCAATGGGCACGCATTTGACACTTCTCAGTTTGGAGCCAGCCTGCACGGTTTACCCCGAGCCTGGCAGATAAGGGGAATTTGCACCAAGGTTTGTGGAAAGGGTCACATAGGTCCTGGTGGGTGGGCTAGTTGAGAGAAGAACCATTCTTTTCCCAGAAGAGTCCAGACTACCAGACCCATCAAGCATGGGCTGAGCTCACCACCCAGCTCAGAGCAGTATCTGGAGTTTGAAGAATTGTCAGCCACACAGGACAAGGATCAATAACCTTCCCCAGTCAGCCAGGATAAGTGTCACCACATTTTTTATGTCCCCCACCTCTCTGTCTCCCTTCTTCTCAAGCCTCTGCTACTCCCCGACGCTGAAAACACTGCATGGATTCAGCACTGTTGAACGACTTGCGTGGGGATTCTAAAACATGCCCATCCCAAAAACCGAGTCAGGAACAAAGTTTGCTGAAGTGAAATTCTCACTTTCAACCCAAAATATCTCCGCCCCACCAACGGCGTAAGGAGCAATGTTCAGTGAGGGGTCAGTCTCACTTCAAACCCACTGTCAGATCCATTTCCACCTGCACAGCTTAGAAACCGTGCCCCTGGTGCCATCTCCCTTTTATATCAAGCCGGTACAAATGGAATCCCCACGGTCTCGGTGGGCAGGAGGGTGGGCTCACAACACATCGTCTCCACCAGCTCCCAGGAAGGGAGCACAGAGTGTCTTTCCAACACGTCCTCCTGTAAACAGCTCAGATACTGAAACTAATTTATGACAGTTACTGCTCTCCCCATGTGTCCTGACATCTTCAATAATACAGCATTGAAACTGTGAGAGAGTCACAGCCCCGAAGTAAGCACTGACATACTTTCACACTTGCTGCAGTGAGCATTTAATGATATAATCTCGCAGAATGAGTCAAATAATGAAATGCTGTCAACAAAACAACAGTAATTCTGACACACACCAGAGGGAGGGAATGAAATATTGACAAACCACAGAGCAAGAAAAATCCTGACAGGCTCCCTTATCTGTTCAAGTATTGGCGTATTGTAACATAATAAAATGTGAGGCTGGATGAACACAGCAGGCCAAGCAGCATCTCAGGAGCACAAAAGCTGACGTTTCGGGCCTAGACCCTTCATCAGAGGTAACTGTTGCGTTTGAAGTGATGCAATGCCCCCCTCTGCTGGTCTCCACAGCCCACTGCAAGGCAGTGGCAGAGGATGAGAACCATCAGGGATTTATTCAGAGAGGGCCTGAGAGGGCAGGAGGTCACAACATCCAAACTGATTTGTTCTTCATGTACTTAACTAAATATATTTTAAATGTTGTAACTGCAACCACTGTCACCACTTTCTCTGGAAGTTCATTCCACACTCAAACAACTCTCTGTGGAAAATAATTACTCATGTCTTTCCTCCTCTGTACTTGAAATATTCTCCTGGTCTTGAAATTGTTCACCCAAGGGAAATACATCTGTCATTCAACTCACCTGATCCCTCATGATTTTATAAGCCTCTATAAGGTCATTCGTCAATCTCCAACTCTCCAGTGAAAAAGCTCCAGCCTGCCCAGCCTCTCCTTATAGCTCAAACTACCCATTCTCAGCAACATCTTCAGAAATGCCTTCTGAAGCCTCTCCAGCTTAATATTATCCTTCCTATACCAGTGTGACCAGAACTGGTTACAGTGCTCCAAAGGAGGCTTCACCAGTGCCCTGTGCAATCTCAACATGACGTCTGGATTCATCAACTCAAAAGTCAGCAATGAGGGCAGCGTACTAAGGGCCTTGTTAACCACCCTGTCTGTATGTACCTCTGTTCTATGAACACTACCAAAGGTCTGACGTTAATTGTGTAGGTCCTGCCCTTGTTTCTTTTACCAAAATGCATCACCTTGCATTTATCCAAATTAAACAACATCTGCCATACCACAGCCCAGTGAGTGAGTGATATTCCCACACACCACACTGTCACTTCATGTTTTGATCAACCCTCCTCTCTTCAGAAGACCTAAAAACTCTGGCCTTTATTTTCCCAACGACCCTGAGCTTGGTTTGCCTTGTGCAGGCAGGAGGAGGAGGGGTTTGGATTGCAGACCAGGCAGTGACAAGGAGACACTGGAAATTAATTTGTTTCCTTGTAAGATTTCATGGTTTTAGGAAGATGGCAGTCACACATTACGGGAATGAAGTAGTGATCTGTATTCCTGTCTTTTAGGACTGGAAATTATGCTCTTTCATTGCCTCTGGTCTTCAGTAATACCATCTATTCAAGACCTTTCATAGCGCACAATGAGTCTGCAGGATTTCTTTCCCTAACATTGCAGTCTAGAGATAATAGCCACTAAAATGGAAATTCTTGCCAAACAATTAAAATGTTAAAAATTTATCTCGATGGCAGAGCATTTGTACTCAACATCCTAAGGTTGAGGCAAATACCTTGCATTTGTTGAACAATAAAAAATGTTTCCTGTGTAATTCAGTAAAATTAACCAGAATATTAGAAATCCAAACTTAGCTGAAAGCCGACACTTAAAATGTGGCCCAAAATCTGGGCATGACTTAGGTCTTGTGCAGTGGGTAGTGCCCATGTCTCTGAGGCAGAGCTCTGGATTTGATTCAAATCCCTGAACCTGTTGAAATGTCTGCAGCTCTGGAACAGACGTTCTGGAGTCCAGTCCTGCCCTTTACAGAGGTGTGTTGCATCATGTCAGAACAGGTTAATGAGCAAACATACAGGAGAAAAATGTTGCAGATTCAGGCATTATTGCAGTGTGGTGGTAGTGTCCCTACCTCTGGGACCAAAGGCCAAGATTCAAATCCCACAGAGGTATTTCATAATACAACTGGAAAAGTTGATTAACAGTATTTTAGACATGTGACTTAATTGAGAAGGAAGAGGTATCATTTCTGAATTTAAGCCTGGGAAGACTCAAAGCATAACCATTCGTGTTGTTTGGAGTAAAATTTGCACTTTATACATGTTTGTAAAATTATGAAGGGCATGGATAGGGTGACTAGTTAAGTTCATTCTCCCAGGATATGGGGGTCCAAAATTAGAAGGCATGGGCTTAATGTGAGAGAGGAATGTTATAAAAAAATAATTTAGAGGCATCCTTTTCACATCGAAAATGACGCGTGTGTGGAACAAAGTGTCAGAGAGAGATGCGGAGGCTGGTAAAACAACATTTGAACGGCATCTGGATGGGTATTTGATTCAGAAGGGGTTGGAGGGGTATGGTGAAAATGCTGTCAAATGGGACTAGATTAATTTAGGACATCTGGTGGCATGGAAAAGTTGGAATGAAGGATTTGTTTCCACTCTGAACATTTTTGTGATTCATTCATCCAATTGTTCCTGATCTCTTTGTAATCTTAAATAACCTTCTTCCTTGCCCAAAATTCAACCAACCTTGGTAACATCCGCAAACTTGCTGGTTGTGCCTTTTATAATTCACACCTAAATCATTGCCTTAAATGACAAACAAAAGTAGACCCAGCACCAATCTCTGTTGATCACCCTGGTCATAAGCTTCCAGTCTGAGGGACAACCCTCCACAACCACTCTGTCTCCTGCCATTAAACAGAAATACACAGAAACTCACACACTTAGGCATATCGGGACACAGACACAGTTGTGTCTTTGAGACGGAGATAGATAAATTTTGATTAATAAGGGGATGAAGGGTGACATTGAGAAGGCAGTAGAATTGTGCTGAGGAACATGACATGTGTGATCGAACAGCAGAACAGACTGCTTCAATTTCTTATGCTCTATGTTCGCAAGTATCAGGAATATTTTCCCAAGAGAGCAGTGAAGGCTGAGATTGATAAATGCTTCACTGAACAAATTCAATGGGAATGTGGGATAGGTTTGAAGGGTTAAATCGTAAAATCGGCTCCTATTTGTTGTGCTCTTTCAGGAAGAGGTGGCCTGCTGTGAGATTAACACACTTTAAGGGATGTCCCAATTAAAACTGTAATAAGGAGATTTCTTTCTCTTTAATATTGTGCTGTCTGTAGTGTTCTCATCCCTAGGGAGCAGTGATGACTCGGTTGTTGAAGATTTTCAACGATGAACTCAATTGACTTTTGATAGACAGGAGAGTCAATATTTATTGGGAATAAACAGAAAAGGGGTTTTCAGCCACAAACAGACCAGCCATGATCTTTCTGAACTGAGCAGCAGGCTCGAGGGTCCAATTGGCCACCTGCAGTTCGTATCCTATGTGTTGTTCTCTCACTCTGCCCATTGAGGCTATTACAGAAATAACATAAGATCCTATCTACGTGCAACCCTCTGCATCAAACGGTTACCCTTAGATTGCTTTTACATTTTCCCTCTCACCTTAAAACTCGGCCCTCTAGTTTTGGGCCCCCTCACCACATGGAAAAGACCTTGGCTCTTTATGCTGAATTACCATATTTTTACAAAAGCCGACAAAGTCGCCCCTCAATGGCATTGTTTATTCTATTGTGTAATGACATCAGCAATTTTAATTAATAATTATTAAGACTATCTTTATTGGTGTTGTTAAAGGAACAAAATTTTACCAGGTTAAAAGGAAATCTTCCCTCATCCTCAGTACTTGTCTGGGGAAAAGTGAGCTCCTGATTGAATGGGCAGACTAAATTTATTGCTGCATCTGAAACACAACATTTTTGACCATGTAGTGTTCTACACAAGTGTTAGTCTGCCTTCTGTGCTTGTCTTTTAAACTCTCAAGGATCCGGACCATTGACAGTGCAATCTCTACCTGATGACTTAACAGCAAATTGTCCTAATAGTGTATAACAGAGCTCAGAAAAACCGCGACAATCAGCTACACACCACAGGAGGAGGCCATGCAAACTTTCTAGGCTACTCCAAAGGAACAGGGCAGCCCAGATTCGCTAAAATTAAACACAGAGTAGAAATAACTGTTTATGTTCAGGTTGGAAAGCTGTACCTTGTGGAATGCCTCAGGGGCCAGTGTGAGGTCATCAATAATTTACAATACAGACGAATGAATTGGATGAAGGTCTGGAAGATTGGAGCTCAATTTGTAAGTACACCAGGTTTGTCATCCAATAAGACGTCAAGTGGAGGCAGAGAATTGACAGTGAGGTGTAGACAAGGGGATGTTAGTGAGCAAATCTTTGGGACAGAAAATAAAACAGTACAATGAGCGTTATGGGAGAGTTTTGTTTCGTGGAAAGGATAAAACAACAAGGAATTATATGACTAGAGAAAATATACAGAGCTCAGTGCTGCAGAGTGTTTTGTGTATCCTGGTACATGAATCAGATAAAGTTCGTCTGAAGATGCAGCAAATGATTTGGGAAGTAAATGGAATGATGCTGCTTCTTGCAAACAATGTGTGGTATGATCTTAAGGATGTCTTACTGCATCTGTATGGGGAATTGCTGTGACCATGTCTGAGGCACCATGTGCAGTTATGTTGCCCTAAAATGAAACATAAGACACAACTGCCTTCGCAACTTTTCAAAGATGTTTCTTCTTACTCAGCCCTGGTATGGAGGATTAACATTATAGGCCTGAGGATGAGAAATGTTCTTACTGACCATGTAAGAACTCGAGGAGAGTGTAGCTGGTGAATATGTGATGGATATTTTCTCTTCTATGGGAGAGTAAAACGGGGGAATTAATTCACAAAAAAATACAATTGGTTCCGAGGAAGAGTGACTGGGCCTAAAACATTAACTCAGATTTTACTTGATAGAGGCTGCCAGACCCGCTGAAATTTGCCAGAAACTTCAGTATTTGTTTAAGAAAAAAGATGCATTCATTTTAACACAGATATTATGAGGATATTAAACAGATAATTTATAAATTGTACAGACACATATGAACATATCTTTAAATCAAGTGGGTCCATTTGTTGCTCAGGAAAGGGATCTGTGTACAAGAGCAGCAATGGATCAGAGAATGTGATTGAAGCATATAGTTTGGGCAATGTTTAAGGAGATCTGACGTGGTCCAGTTTGGGTGTTGGATAACATTATTGTGTGGTTCAACAGCGAGGGAAAATAAATATAACCTGCCTGAAAAGCAACGGCCCATTGTCCCTCTCTCTTTCCATTTTCCTCATCATGGCAATGTATGTGAACTGAACACCTGTCGTTACCACTGGTGGAGGATTTCTGAGAGGGTTCACTGGAATCGCCTATTGCCTGAAACAAAGGGAATTCACCCAAATCTAACTGTTCCAGGAAGTAATCCCACTGCCAGCATCTTGTGTGAGCAGAATAACATCAAAAATAAAATAACATTTGGGAAAGGAAAGCAGAGCAAAGCTTATATACTTAATGGTAGGATCCTGGGGAATTTTGCCAAGGACAAAGCATACTTCTTGAAAGTGGAGTCACAGGTAGGCAGGATAGTAAGGAACATGTTTTGCATGCTCGCCTTAACCATTCAGAGCATTGAGTATGATGGTTTGGACGGTACATTGCGCCTGGACAGGAGGTTGGTGAGACCATTTAAAGAATACCGTGTACATTTTGGTTGGCTCTGCTAAAGGAAGGATGTTGTTAAACTTGAGAGGGTGCAAGAAATATTTTCAAGGATGTTTCGGGACTGGAGTAGTTGAGCTACAGGGAGAGGCTGAATAAGTTGAGGCTCTTTCACTTGGTGTGTTGGAGGCTGTGGGTTGACATTTTAAACATTTAAAAAATCATGAGGGGCATGGATAGTCTGAAGAGCCAAGGTCTGTTTCACAGGATAGGGGATTCTGAAAGTAAGTGGCACAGGTTGAAGGTGAGAGAGGAACGATTTAGAAAGTATCTTAGGGGCAAACTTTTT
The DNA here is from genome assembly GCF_030684315.1 of Stegostoma tigrinum. NCBI lineage: Eukaryota > Metazoa > Chordata > Chondrichthyes > Orectolobiformes > Stegostomatidae > Stegostoma > Stegostoma tigrinum. Next base: position 275,369 of record NW_026728061.1, on the reverse strand, counting down.
AAGCAGAGCCCGATGAGCGAATGGAAAATGCTGTCAGAAGAAGTGGTGAAGGTGGGTACAATTACACATTAAAAACATATCTGGATGGGTACATGAATAGGAAGGGTTGTGAGGGATACGGGCCAAATGCTGACAAATGGGATGAGATCAGATTAGGATATCTGCTCTGTATGGACAAGTTGAACTAAATGGTGTATTTCTGTGCTGTTTGACTTTTTTGATTCTATAAGAGGGATGAGGAGAAATTCTAAAAGGGGCTTTGCAATGGGAATTTACCTTCCCAAATGTCTGTGGTGCCTTTCTGATTACATTTATTCAAAGCTGAGTTAGTGAACTAATTGGAATACAAGTGAGCCACAGATAACAGGATCCGGACAGGAATGTGAAACTAAGACCACAACCATATCAACCATGATCATGCAGCCTGGTGGAGAAGGCTCAAAGTGTCTAATGACCCACTTGTGCTCCTCGGTCTTATGTTCATTTGTTCTATTCCGCTCCTCAAACCTGCTAGAGAGGAGCAGTTGGAGGTCTCTTACTACTGTAACCCAGTGCACAGGAACAGCAGAAACTATTCCATCCCTCAAGAATGTCGCACATGGTTAGGGATGATTTGAACAATGCCTTTGGAAAAGTTGGGTATGAAAGAGGCACCTATTCTCTGTTTACAGAGAATCACCTCTCTGCAACTTGTGTTTCATTTGTTGGTCATGCTGCAAGCCCAGATTAAATGTGAATACAGCTGCCGTACCTCACTTGGAGATGGGTCACAAAACCCTCCAGTCCGTCTTAATGCAGCGTTCAAGAGCAGACCTCCTGGGAAATAACAACCATTAACTTTCCAACAACAGAGTATGAGAAGATTAGAAACAGGGGCAGGTCGATTTCTGTTCTCCACCGCCCCACCCCCAATCATCGCCCCTCCAAAACCTGTTGCCTATCAATAAAATCATGGCTGAGCTGGTCTCGATCTCAAATCATCTTTAACATCCAAATCTTCATGACCCTCAACTCCCTAACAAGTTGAAATCCATTTGCCACGTTTTTAAATACTTTCATCGATCAACTCCACTTATTCGAGAATAAAGATTCCTGACATTCACAAACCTTTGTTTGAAGAAAACATTCCCCAGTCCTATATCATGAGCTCTTGGAATGTTCAAAAGAGATGAACACAAGGATTCAGGTAGGAGCGATGACTGTTATAAGAAGGCGGTATTGAACTGAGGGTGGCATCAATGAGCCTGAACAAAATTGAATTTAATGGGAATCGATTGTGAGCTCCCCATTCGTTCGGAGCACAAAGAAAGATTCACACCACACAGAAAGTTTTTGTGCTGGATAGATGTCAATCTTGTCAGTCCTGGGATACCTCTTCAGCAGACCGCCAGAGTAGCTTGCTCAGCACAGACATCTTCTGCTGCTTCATCAGTGTCTTTCCCCAGAATAAGAACAGACGTGGGGATGGTTGCTGAAGATTACACAATATTCCGAACAAAGTGTCGCCCCTCAGGTACTGATATCGTCTGTATCCATGTGCAGCAAGACCTGGGCAACATCCAAGCTTGTGCACTTAAAGTCTTTCTAACATTCATGTAACAGCACTGCTAGACACCGCACCTTTCCGCAGTACAAAGAGGAGCTCATTCAGTAGACCAAGCTTGCTTTACAGGAATATGAGGAAGCCATTTAGCCCAGAAAACTCTTAGGCAAGAAGATGGATAGCCCACCCAGTCGCATGAGCCTAGTACACAGGAGGAAGAGAAGTCTAGTTTTATGGACCAGACCAGACTCCAGCAAAATACTTCAGGCAGGTAGCCTGGACCTTAACAATTACTTATTTTAAAGGCAAGTGTGAATTGTTAAGTGTCAGATGCAATGTGACTGTTCAAACTGCTTAATTTTAATTAAACAAAATTTATTCAAACACTGTAGTTAAAATACATCCAAAGAAGGAGCAATTTAGAATAAAAACTCCATTGGAAAGTTTAACAGAAAAATAGTTACAGTAGCTATTACTAATTACCTATTCCTTCATGTTAACATCGCACAAACACACCCTTCGACAAAAAGGAAAATTCAGGCAAAGATTCTTGTACGAAGTTCTCCAAACCAGGTGGGAAAAAAAATCCAGTGGAAATTCAGACAGAGTAGCTGTCAGGAGACATTCACTGAAATGTCCAACTTTGTTGAGAACCCAATGGTTTCCGATGTCAATGAAAACCCAAAACCTAGAAATCCTAATCTGTGAGAGCGAGTCACACTCATTCAGGCAGCATTAAAAAAAAACTCGAGGCCTCCCAAACTATTTGCTCAAGGGCTCCTAACGAGACAGCTTACACCTTTTTTCAATTTCTCTATTAAAAAGAAACCACAATAAAACAACCTCTTAAAGTTACGGCATTGTCACACTGTTAAACAGGAACCAAGGGTAACCCAATCAGAGCCTTGGCCCCTTCTAATCGGATGAGGAAGAAGACATTCATCCCCTTGAGTCACTTACACAGGAACAGGATGAGGCCATTCAGCCCCTTGAGGCACTTGTATGGGGACATAATGAGGTAACTGATGCTCCAATATTGCAAACAATTGGACCAGAGTCTGCATGGATGGGCTGCTCCACACTGTTCCTCGTGCCTCTATTGCTTGTGGAACACACGTGGTACTGTAACATGGTTTTCTAGAAGTGAGGACAGAACGCAAATGTTTTGTGGAAACATCTCAAGGAGGCATCTTCCATCTCTGAGACGATAGATTGGTGTCCCCTATGGATGTCAGAAGCTGGTAGGAATGGCTTGTTTCAAAAGGAAGTTTTCCTAGGTGGAGGTAGCGATGATGAGGAGGCATAATTTTAAAATAAGTGAAGGTAATTATTGGGGAGACATCAGAGGTTGGTTCTTTACTCAGACAGTGGTAGAGGCGTGGAAGGCATTGCCGGACAGCGTAGTGGAGTCTGCCTCATTAGGGACATTTAAGCAGCTATTACATAGGCAACTGGATGATAGTATAAGGTGGCGGTGGGGGTTAGATAGACCTTAGTTTTAGGGTGAACGTGCTGAACTGCTCTACGTCCTGTGAAGGTAATGGGGCTGCTGCAGGGATTGTGAGCAACATGATATTCATTGCATTGTCAATCATTAATATGGCGACAGTTCATTCAGAGCCAGTACTTCTCTTTCAATCATTGTTGGGCTCTGCAGAGGCACATTCACTGTGAGGATTGCCATATTCTGGGTAACATGTGGAATTTCTCACACTATCAATGTCTTTTTTTGACATAATTGAGCGCCACCAACTCTCAAGTGTTAATGCAATCATCTCATCTTCTCTCGCAGCGCTACAGATTCAACTCACAGTTTATTCACTCTATCCTCATGGCACCACTGTCTCAGAAATTAGATAGGTGATTTACATTTGTTCTGTGCACATGGAATGGAGATTGTACCTCATGAAAGAGATTAAATCTATGCACAAAGACACAAATGCTCTCCCATCAAGGGTCTACAATTGCAGGAAGATTGCTTCACTTCTGTGCTTGAAGCACCTTACGTTAACAGACAACTTGCCATTTACTGCTCTCATTACTGATACCCCAATATGTACTTACTGCTGACTCATGATCAAGGACATGCATGTTCTTTTCGAAAACAACACTTCCCAACCTCACCCATATAATCAATATACAATGAGCTGTAAGCTATTGCTGGCCACATCCAAATCATTTGTATGCCTTGCAAATTGCTGTGACCCAAATGGCACAGGCAATGCCCCATGTGTAATTGCCTTCCGCCTGCAAAAAAAGTACTAATCCCTGCATGGTTACAACTAAACAATTGTCAATTAATGTAGCATATTCTCCCTGAACACTAGACTCAAACTTTTTCTTTCACCAATGTGGAACCATGTCAAAAGTGTTTTGTACATTCAAATACACCACTCCCATTGGCTCTCATTTGTGGATGCCTCAACTGTGAAATAAATATGACTCAGCCATACATATGCTGTACAAAGGGCCACAACACACAGGAATGGCTGAAATAAATGGGGAAGTACATCTAGTTCTGTTGATAATGCAGTTTTCTCTATTTTAACATCTCATCATCCATACTGTCTCTTGTTTTTTTTCTCTCTCTCTGTACCAGATATAGATTACATATATCTAGTTAACAAATCCTCCAACCGTTCTCCTTGTCTCATCTTCCAAATCTTTGCCTTTCAGTTGAAAACTATTGATCACTTTCGTATGTAACATGATTTTCTTTGAGTAATGTATGACAGAGACATGAGGGAGGAACTGGCCAGGGATATTTGAAAAGGAAGCTTAGCAGGGAAGACAATGATGCAGAAATGGCAGGAGTTTGTGGGGATAATTTGGATGCACATCTGATATTTGTAGATGCCTCAATGAGCACAAACTCCACAAGTTCATTAAAGATGATTTCCTTTCCTGAATCTAAGTTGACTCCATCAAGTCACATCATGATTCCCCAACTGTCTAGCTTGCACGTTTCTTATAAAAGATTCCAACATTTTCCTTATAACTGACATCGAGATGTTCAATACTTAGACTTTTTTTGTTTACCCTCCACTCCTGTTTTCAGGGTTACAACAGTTATTTTCCAGTCTGCAGGAACTAGAAATTCCAGAATCTAAAGCATTTTGAAGGGTAATCAATAATTATACCTTTTAATTGCAACTTTTACAAGGCTTCTGGATAAGTACATGAACAGGAAACGTTTGGAGGGATATGTGCCAAACTCAGGCAAGTGGGATGAAGTTAGATTGGTATTATGTCTGATATGGATTGATTGGTCTGAAGCGCTGGATTACTCTGCAACTCTTTCACTAGCTCTGTTCCCAACTCCTGAATACCCTGGAATAGAGGTGCAGGAACGTACCAAACTTCAACTCAGTTTTTTTTTGAGTAATTCCTGTTTATTACTTCTAATCTCCTACAGTTATACGCTTTCACCAGTCACTCTGTCATGTAATATTACTGGAAGATTTCTGCACCTTGCTCTGTGGAGACTGAAGTGATGTATTCCGCACAGCTGCGGGTTGGTGGGGGTTAGGAGAAGAGAAATGGTCTCGGTTACCGAGTATCCAATTCACAACCCATGTGGCATTTTTACATGCCCGCCGTGCACACCGACCCCTGCAGGACCCATGGATTCCATTTTATATTTAACTCACCTCTGTGGAACCATGTCAAAGATATCTGAAAATTCAAATGCATCATTCACCCTGGTTCTCATTTGTTGATGTCATAACCAACATCCTCCACAAACCCCGGCAGGTTTATCAATGATGGTTTCTCTTTCCTGAATCAAGACTGACTCTGTCAAATCATATCATTATTCTTGATCAATCTAGTTATCGCATTCTTTACAAAAAAAATCAAATACTTTCCTCAACTGACATCAAGTTGTCTACCAATTTTTGTTTTGTTTTTCCACAAAGGATTCCATGTAATCCAAGATGGTGGATGGTAGACAGTTCCGGCTGTTAGAGGTGCTCCTTTTTGAGGTATATTCACTCATGAAGCTGATTTCCTCAGTTTCTGAGATAAATAATTACTGCATTGTAAACTGTTGCATTGCATCGGATCTTTGAAATAAAAAGATTAAAACAAAGGTAGCTGCAAAATGGAAGGAATTGAGACAGCAGGTACCATATGGGAAGTGAAAAAGGATCAGTGAATTTGAACAGCTGACGAACCAGGCAGTCAAATTTCACACCTGATGGTTTGTGCTGTTTTGATTCAACTATCTCTGGGCATTGGCGTTGGGTCGAAGAAAAATAAACAAAGTGAAATTCACAGCTGACAGTGGAGAAACCTGAAGAAGCTCACAGCAGGTTGAGAAATGGATGAGGTTCTGAGGACAGAACATTGAAAATAAGGCAAGGACATAGGAAGTATAAGCAAAGACAGTAATGCTCGAGAAAACTATCCACAGAACCTCCTCTGAATTTCCAATGACAGCGTCAAGTCAAATCCGTGCTTGCATGGAACATCCGCTCAGTGATGTAAATGCTTTCCTCTCCTCAATTTCTTTCCCTGCCTGATAAACCATTACATGTCTGCACAGTCCCAGTCAGCAGAAATATTAACAGGTCCGCTCTTCGTCGAAGCAGTTGACAATGTAACTGCACAATTTTCTATATCACAGCCACAATAACAGCAACACCATGTGTTGCTGGTGAAATTGATTGGGGATGCTGGGGATGAGATAGCCTAGTGGTATTATTTCTGTACCATTCATCCAGGGATGCAGGCAATGAACCACATTCCAATTCGAATTCTGCCACGGTCGTTGGTGGAATTTGAATTCAATTAAATATCCAGAATGATGACACGATGAAGCCATCAATGCCTCACTAATGTCCTTTCTGGAAGGAAATCTGCCATTGTCACCTGGCCTTGCCTACATGTGACTCAAGACACATAGCAATGTGGTCGACTCTCGATGGCCTTTTGAAATGACCAAACCAACCGCTCAGTGTATCAATCACTACAAAGTCTCAAGGAAATGATGCGGGGCATACCTAACTACCAGCAATTCACAGCACATGGGCTGCAGTGGTTCAGGAAAGCAACTCACAATCACTTTCTCAAAGACAACTAGGAAAGGGAAATAAAAGCTGGTCTGGCCAGACACACCCACACCCCATCAAGGAATAAATGAAGATGATCTCATTCAGAGAAGACAGACTGAGAGGTAATAACTCAGTTTAAACAGGGACTTGGAAATATATCTACATGGGCATGATATTCGGGAATATGGAAAAAGGCCAAATGTAAATGTAATTAATCTCACATTTTTTTAATTTCCATCCAAGTTGATCATCAACACGCCCTTTGTTTGCTTCTTTTTTTTTGTCCAGCTCTCTCTTTCTTTGTCTATACAACCCATTTCTTCTCCCCATCAAAACACACATCCCTTTCACCAGCATAAATCATATTTGCCAGCTGATTTCAGTTCTGATGTGACTTGCTGAGGGTTGGAAGGGGTGGACGCTAGGAAGTTGTTTCCGTTAAGCAGGGAGACTAGGACCCGTGGACACAGCCTTAAAATTAGAGGGGGTAAATTTAAAACTGAAATGAGACGACATTTCTTCAGCCAGAGAGTGGTGTGCTTGTGGAATTCATTGCCACGGAGTGCAATGGAGGCCAGGACGTTGGATGCCTTCAAGGCAGAGACCGACAAATTCTTGATCTCAGAAGGAATCAAGGGCTACGGGGAGAGTGCAGGGAAATGGAGTTGAAATGCCCATCAGCAATGATTTAAATGGCGGAGTGGACTTGATGGGCCGAATGGCCTTACTTCTACACCTGTGCCTTATGGTCTTATGGTCAGTAGATTTGAACTGCTAACTCTGTTTTTATTTTGACAGAACATGCCAAGCTTGCTCAGTTTCACCAGTCCTTTTTTCTTTCTGTTTCAAATCTGCAGAATCTTTCTTTGTTTAATTTAACCATTAATTTTGTTATTTCTTATGATTTTGACATCACTGGCAAGAACAACATTTGTGAACTGTCTTTAATTGCCCTTGACTGTGACCATTCCACAAGGCAGTATACAGCCAAATACATTTTTTGGGCCTGTGTTCACACTTAGTCCAGGTAGATAATATTAGATTTCTTTCCGAAAAGACATCCGTGTAATGAAACAAAATGCTCCTGGTTTTATGATTGCTATTTGTGCAATTTGCTTTTCTTCCAACTGTGCTAGGAATTGAAACAATAGCTTTAGTGTAGTAACCTGTGCCTCTAAATTACTTAGATAACAAAGTGTGGAGCTGGATGAACACATCAGGCCAAGCAGCACCTCAGGAGCAAAACAGCTGACGTTTCGGGACTCGACCCTTCATCGGAGAGGGGGTTGGGGATTCGGAACTGGAGTAAATAGGGAGAGAGGGGGAGGCGGACCGAAGATGGAAAGAAAACAAGATAGGTAGAGGGGAGAGTATAGGTGAGGAGGTAGGGAGGGGATAGGTCAGTACAGGGAAGATGGACAGGTCAAGGAGGCGGGACGAGGTGGTAGGTAGGAAATGGAGGTGCGGCTTGAGGTGGGAGGAAGGGATGGGTGAGAGGAAGAACAGGTGAGGGAAGCAGAGGCAGTCTGGGCTGGTTTTGGGATTCAGTGGGGGGAGGGGACGAGATGCGCTGGTTTTGGGATGCAGTGGGATAAGGGGAGATTTTGACGCTTGTGAAGTCCACATTGATACCATTGGGCTGCAGGGTTCCCAAGCAGAATATGAGTTGCTGTTCCTGCAACCTTCGGCTGGCATTATTGTGGCATTATTGTGCCACTGCAGGAGGCCCATTTTGGACATGTCATCTAAAGAATGGGAGGGGAATTGAAGTGGTTCGCGACTGGGAGGTGCAGTTTTTGTTGCGAACCGAGTGGAGGTGATCTGCAAAGTGGCCCCCAAGCCTCCGCTTGGTTTCCCCACTGTAGAGGAAGCCACACCGGGTGCAATGGATACAATATACCACATTGACTGATGTGCACGTGAACATCTGCCTGATATGGATGGTCATCTTGGGGCCTGGGTTAGGGGTGAGGGAGGAGGTGTGGGGGCAAGTGTAGCACTTCCAGCCGTTGCAGGGAAGGTGCCGGGTGTGTTGGGGTTGGAGGGGAGTGTGGAGCGGACAAGGGAGTCGAGAGAGTGTGGTCTCTAAATTACCTGCCCAGTGACATAACTGTTCTAACCTGGTGTCCCTGTTGTGAAGTAGCTTTAAAGTAAAGAAAAACAGTATGACCGATATATCTGCAACTGGAAGATAGGCCAGAAAAGAACTGGAATTGTAAAGTCTGAATTTCGTCCCAATGTGGATAATGGTTTAATCAGCAACAGCACAAAGACAGAGGGAGAGAGGGAGATATAATGGAGTTTGTATTGGACAGGTTTGGTGACAGAGACAGTAGGGAGATATAAATCAAAAATAAAGCCCTTCAATGCTGTGAACAGTCTTGACTCAAATGTTTGTGAGGGACAAATCTGAAATTCACGGATGCTGACTGGTGTTTTAATTAAAACTGAAGGTAATAGTCTCTGCCTTTGCCAAATAAAGGTAACAGAAACAGCAATGGAGTTGAATCCGCTTTAGGAAAATAATAAATGGACAGAGATAGAGAGACTTACCAGGAACACCAATAATAGCGAGGATGGGATAGTATATAGCCTGAATAATCATCAGTACAGCTTTTATCCGTTCTGGTAATGTTGGCCAACGCCAGGTAAGGTAGAAAACAGCATCAGATAAACGCCTGTCCATTGTTGTAACATTCCAGTCTATTGTTCTCAGATTCTGCTCTGTCCTCTCCCTCTCTCTGCAGCTGCTGATCTCTGTTAGTGCTGTCGCTGATGCTTCCACTTATACAGTACTTACACATTGAATGGAGCCCCTTAGTAACAGGAGAGAGAAAGCCTCCTGTGGCACATTTTTAATCTATAGAGACTGACATGAATCACAGTCACTGAACAAACAGCCCAAGTTAACCTCTTTCAATTACAGACCCTTCTGTTCACAATAATAACCAGGCTGGATTGGATGTTAACATCCCATCACCAATTTCTCTAAGAAAGTCTTTGGTGAAGGAAAATGATGTATGCTTCCTTGTTGTTGGTTAGATGGATCTGCTGTTTGTCCATGTACAATGTTCTAACCACCTGTGCCAAAGCCCCAACCCCCTGAAAAAAAGCGTACACCACCTAAATGTTGTGACAGTGCTGATCAGGCCTCCACAACCAAAAGATTGTCCTGGCCATGGTTGCTTGACAACGCTGGGGAAGTGTGTATTGTCTGGATGTTCCTCTCACTGCTGTAGTAAAGCAACTTCGTATCTTCAACACACAATGTTCTTCATTGCAGTTTTTATTCTTCAAAGCAGCAACATTTACATTTCTTGATTTAGTTTAAAACAAAACATTACACATAAAATAATGTTTGTCTTTAAAGTCCATGGATTACTGAGTCAGGGACATGAATGTAACATTGGCTATGCGATACAGCAGAATGGTGACAGTGGCTGCAGAGACTGGAGGGGAGTACAGTGATATCCCAATGTCACCAGTATTCGACCAACACTGATTCTGACAGACAGAATGGAATGTCATACAGAGCAAGGAAGCAGGTTATATTTGGGAGATGGAATTCCAAACAACTATGTGAGCACAACATGATCAATTAAATGTAATGTAGGGAATTATATATTATATGCACTGTTTGATCTCAGGGTATGCAGGTTGATAAAACTGTTCATATCTGCACAGGGTATTCAGGATTAAAAGCTGACCAAGATGTCAAAATGTTGAGTGGGTTGATGTGGGGAGATTAAAGGATAATAATAGTCGGGATATTACTCAACCCCAGCTGGTGACAAGATGATATGCTGAGTGATCACCACCTTTACTGTAATTATTCTGAGATATGTATGAAATGTTTTCAGACCCTGAGGAGACAAGCTTTGTCTGTGAAGATTGTACCATCATGAATAATCTATTTCTGTTGGCTTATGAAGTATAGCTACATCTGAGCTGTCTTTTCAATCAAAATTGATTTCCTGAAATTCATGCATTTTGGAAGATATTAGCGAGAAGTATTTTTGGAATGTAGAGAAGAAACAGATTCTGGTGTAATGCAAGTGTAACCAACAGAACAGCTCTAATAAAAACAGGGATGGATTATATTGTCCCAAATGTAACCAATTTCAACATCTGGAACCACTAAAAAAGCAAAATGTTAGAAATGAAAATCTGAATTACAAACACAAATTGATGGAGAAACGCAGTAGATGAGGCAAAATCTAGAGACAGATTGAAAATTAACATATCAAGTCTGATATGAACCTGTTCTGAACAAGTCATATTGGAGTCAAAGTTAATTCTGTTTCTCTCTGCTCAGATGCTGCTCGACCTGATCATTCTTATTCCAGCATTTCTTTTTTATCCCCTCTTTTGGACACAATTTGTCTGATCTGAGCCAAAACAGTGAAGCTGCTTGAGTTGACTCTCAAATATTTGGGTATGATCATTAAGTGAGACATTGCAAAATTTCTGTATCAAAGGTCCCTAATATTGATGGTGTCTTGCATTGAAATAAATTGCCATGAACAGTTTGAACTCAGTGGCACTGGTATTGCATGATTCGTCCTCTGAATGCAACTGATTGAAAACAATTGGGATTGTTAACTCAATGTCATGCCATGCTCCTGATGTTGCTGGAGTTACGCTCATCTAACAAAGTCTGACCTTTTTGAGACTTTGCACTAAGCTGTGAAAACATAAATATTCTTGGTATGTTTAATAGGACACATTCATCCATGGGTTCTGGCAAACACTAGCAAGGGCAGAGTTTGTTTGTTATCACCGACAGCTCTGGAGAATGTGACATAGAGCTGTCTTCCAGAGACTTTTATCATCTAAGTGGTGCAGATGTATGCACAGAGCTGATTCTGAGAAGATTCCAAGATTTTTAAAATCATATTATAGTGAAGCAACAACAATTTACTTCCTATCCAGGATACCATGTGACTTGGATAGTATCTTGCAGGGATTGGGTTTCCCATTGCTCAGTTGAGAACATTATCACTGCAGGATTCACGTCAATTCCCATCGATCACATTTTTGTTTAGGGTCCTAGATACCGCAATGAGCCAAGTTTGACTGGTGCCATGGGAAGTTACTCTGATCTTACTTCAAATGACTTTCGAACAGCAATTGAAACAATACCGAGTGAAAGTACAAAACACAGTTTGTTTAAACAGTGTGTTGACTGACCTCACAATACTCCAAAGAAATTTTAGACATGGGCTTCTGATTCTGTCACGAGACATTTTTCCTATTCGTGATGAGGCAGTTTGGTTAATTTACCTCTCAAAGGGACAGAAAGAAGCTTCACTCCTTACTACGACCCCATTTCCAGTGCATCAGGCAGTGGCAGCACACACTATTGTCTGCTCCTATTGGACATTGATCATTTCAAACTCATCATTCATTGATAACCAATAGCAAAATTGAAATCAGCAGCTTCCATCATACTCGTTGGAGGAGAAAAGGGGAAAAGGAGGGATGGTGAAGTGGGAGAAACCAGGGAAGTGGTGTGACGTACAGTGGGAGCGGTGGAAGAGGAGTGTAGGGGAGATGGTCAGTGGAACGGTACATAGCAGAGGAAGGAGCAGTGCAAGGGAAGCAGAAGTTTAAGGAAGGAGGAGGAGTGAAAAACCTCAGAAGCATTCACCAAACTGGAAATGTTAACTCTGACTGTTTTCTTCTCAGATGCTGCCAGAGCTGCTGAGCTTTTTCAGCGCCTTCAATTTTTTGTAGCCAGTTGTTGTGAAATGTTGCTGTCAGAATCAATCCCTGATACACTCTATGAATTGTTCTTCGAGGCAACGCTTGCTAAGTTGATTAATCCAGTCAATATGCATGTACAAACCACCCATAATTACAATTGTGTCTTTCCCTCCAGACCTCATTATTTCTGGGTTTATACTATGCCTTATACTTTCGATGCACTGTGGGGTGGGGCTGAAAAATAGTCCTAACAAGATGTTTCTTACTTACTTTTCAATTCCACCCAGACTGATTTATCATTTTAGGCCTTAATGCCAACATCATTTCTTAATACAGCCTTGATATCATTCTTAAGCAATAGAGCGACCCCAAATCCTGCTCCTTTTTCTCTATCTTTTCAGAACACTGAGTACCCATGGACATTTAACTCCACAACTTTGACCTTCCTCTAACCATGTTTCAGTAATCTCCACCAGGTCATACCGATTGATATCTCTTTGTACTGTCAGCTCATCACTTTATTCCAAATGCTGTGTGCGTTCAAGTACAAGAATTTTTTTTTTAAAGTTCTATTGAGTTGCTTTTCTCTTTTAATACTTTCTTGTGCAAGCTGCTTTCTCCGCTCTCAATCCTTATTTATTAATTCCTGATAATACTGAGCCTCATCTCTATGGTTTATTCGAACCCAAAGTGTTTCTTAACTGTAACATCAGTCACGTGGTCTGCCTTATTACCCAAGAGAATATCAAAGCTTGCTCCTTCTCTTGTGGGAATATTTAAATTATATAGCATGGAAACAGTCCAACCAACCCATGCCAAACATAATCCCAAACAAAACTAGTCCCACCTGCCTGATCCTGGCCCATATTCCTTCAAACCTTTCCCATTCATATACTTAGCCAAGTATCTTTTAAATGTTGTAATTGTGTCTACATCCCCCACTTCCTTAGGAAGTTCATTCAATATCCAAACCACCCACTTTGTGAGAAAAAGGCCCTCATGTATTTTTAAAATGTCTCTCCTCTCACCCTAAAAAATGTGTCACTGAGTCTTGAAATCCCCCAGCCTCGAGAAAAGACAATATCATTAACCATATCTATACCCTCATTATGTTATAAATTTCTATCAGATTGCCTATGAGCCACCTACATTCCAGTGAATGAAGTTACAGCCTATCCAGCTTTTTTTGAAACTCCAGTCTTCCATGCCTGGCAACATCCTGATAAATCTCTTCTGAAACCTCTCCAGCTTAAAAATATCCTTTCTACAACTAGGCAACCAGAATTGAAGACAGTCTTCAAGAAGTGGTCTCCCAACTATCCTGGACAACCTCAACATAACATTCCAACTCTTACATTCGAAGGATTGAGCAATGCGAGAATGTGTGCCAAATCCCGTTTTGGCCACCCTATCTATATGAAACGCAAACATCAAAGTGTTATGTTCCTGCACGCTGAGGCGGTTCTGTTCTACAATATGACACAATTAATTGTATAAGCCTACCATTAATTGTATAAGCCCTACCTTGTTTGTTGTACCAAAATGCAATATCTCACAGTTATCCAGATCGAACTCAATCTGCAGTTTTTCAGTGCATTGACCCATTTGATCAAGATCCCTTTGTATTCATCGAAAAAATTCTTCAATGTCTACTATGCCACCAATTTTAGTGTCATCCACAAACTTAGTAGCCATGCCTTCTATAATCTCACTCAAATCATTTATATAAATGACAGATAAGAGAGGACCCAGAATCGATCCCTGTGGAACCCCCTGGTAACAGGCCTTCAGTCCAAAAAACGTTTTGAACATGCTTAACAAATTCTTCGCTCTCCAAACATGTAACAAAATTTTAGTGGTAGTCAATGTTTGGAAAATTAAAATCACCTACTTTAACAACTTTTTTACTCTTACATATATCTGAGATCTCTCTATGTATTTGTTCTTCTGTTTTCCTCCTACTACTGGGTGGGGGAAGGTCAACAGTACAACCCCTATCAAGTTGATCATTGCTTTCTTCTTATTTCTAATTTCATCCGATATTTTCAATGGAGGATTTTTATAAAGAATATTTTTGAGTCATGTTTTTCGTAATCAAAAATGCCCCTCATCCTACTGTGCCTCCCTGTCTATCCTTCCTACATCCCCTCATACTTCTGAACTCCATCAAATGTGGACCGAGTCCTCACTGTTGTTTTTATGACAAACCCTTCATCCTGGAAAATTTTTGTAAACCTGCTATGGACCCCCTCCAATGCCAGCACACCCTTCCTTCGATACAGGGCCCAAAACTGCCCACAATATGGCAAATGTGGTCTGCCAAGGCTGATGCAGCCTCAGCAGTACATTTCTGCTCTTGTATTCTAGGCCCCATGAAATAAATATTAAAACAGTGTTTGTCTTCCTAACTGCCAACAGGGTTTGCATTGTTAATCTGAAAAGAATTTTTGAACTACGACTTGGCAAGCCCCTTTGCACTTCAGATTTCTGAAGCCTTCCCCCTTTTAGAAAATGGTCTATGGCATTATTGTTCTGACCAAAGTGCATAACCCCACACATTCCATATGTCACTTATTTTTCCACTCTCCAAGCCTGTCCAATCCATTTGCAGCTTCCCCTCTTCCTCAACATTGCCTGACCATCCAGATACCTTTGTGTCATCTGCAATCACAGTAACAATGCCCTCAGTTCCATTGTCCTGATTGTTAATGCATACTATGAAGAGCTGTTTTCCCAACACTGACTCCTAAGGAAGTCATCAGGTCACTCCCTGCCATGCTGTAAGAAACCCTTTATCCTGCCTTTCCACTTTCTGCCAGTCGGCCATTCCATAAACTTGCCACAAATACCATGCTGTTATCTTATTTAGCAGCCCATTGTGTGGTACCTTGTCAACGGCCTTGTGGAAACCTGAATAGATCACATCCAATGGATCTCGTTTATCTAACCTACTTGTTACTTCAAAGAATTTGAACAGATTTGTAAGACAATAATTGCCCTTGATGAAGCCGTGCTAATTCTGCCCTTTTTTACCATGCACTTCCAAGTACTCTGTAGTCTTGTTCTTAATAAAAACCTTTCCAAAAACAGAGGTCTGGCTACTCCGTCCATATTGTTTACCTCTGCCCCCTTCCTTTCTTAAACAGGGGTGTTGCAGTAACTATTTTTCAGTTATCTGGGACCCTCCCTAACTCCAGTGATTTCTGAAAGGCTACCATTCATGTCTCTACAATCTCCTCAGCTCTCTTCTTCAGAAGTCTGGGATGTAACTCATCTGGTCTGTGTGATTTATCACTTTCATATGCTTCGTCATCCCCAGATCCTTCTTAGTGGTGGCTAGTGCCACCCTCACTTCCACCCGATATCTTCAACTTCAGATATGCTGCTGGTGTGTTCCACTGTGAAAACTGTTACAAGGTATATGTTCAGTTCCTTCATCATTTCTTTGCTCCCCATTCCTGCATTCCCAGCCTCATTTTCCAGGGGTCCAATGTCCAAACGTGTCTCCCAGTAACTTTTATAGATAGTTTTAAAAAACTATAGTGCAGTCTTCTTTAATATTACTAGCTATTAAAATTTCATATTTCATCTTCTATCCCCTCAGTACTTTTTTTCCAGTTTCCTTTTAAAGGGTTCCCAATCCTTTGACTTCCACTCATCTTCATAGCATTGTATAGTTTATCTTTTCCTTTTGCACTATCCCTGACTTCATTTGTCAGCCATGGTTGCCTCACCTTCTCCTTAATATAATTCTTCTTCCTTCGGATGAATTTTTGCAGTGTCTCGTGAATTACACCCAGAAACCCTGTCATTGCTGATTCATTGTCTTCCCTGGTGTCTCCTTCCTTCAACTCTGGCCAACTCCTTCCTCATGCATTTTTAGTTGCTCTTACTGAGTTACAATACTGTCACATCCTATTCCATCTCCGCCACCTCAAACTGCAGAGTGAACTCTATTACATTATGGTCAGTGCCTCCTGGGGGGGTTCATTCATCTTGAGCCCTCCAATCAAATCTGCCTCATTACACATCTCTCAATCCAAAACTGCCTCTTCCTTATTGGCCTTTATCTCAAGCTGCTCCATTAAAATCTCTTTCAGATTTCACACATTCCTTTTCTTGAGGTCCATTGCTAACCCAACTTTCTCCGTCTATCTGCACATTGAAGTACCCCATAATTATTGCAATTGTGCCTTTCCTACATGCCTTTTCTCTCTCCTTATATATTCTTCCCCACATTCCAAAGACTGCTGGATGGCCTGTGCACAAGATCTATCAGGATCTCTTTTACTTTGTTGTTCCTTCACTCTATTCACAAGAATTATACGCCTTGTGACTCCATCTCCTTTCTTGCTCTCAATTTAATCTCATTTCATTGTAAAATGGCAATATCACTCCCTCTGCCATCTGTCTGTCTTTTTGTTGGATGTGCATTCTTGGATATTTAGTTCCCAGACTCTGTGAAACCCACAACATTGTACATGTCAATTTAAATTTGTGCTACAAGCTCATTTACCTTACTTCATATACTGTGAGAGTTTAAGCGCAGCTCCCTTAGTCCTGCATTGACTGACCCTCATCTAACAGTTGTCCCCTTATCTGCAGTGTCAGTACATGGATTCCTGACCTTTTCCATTCGTTCTGTGCTATTATCTGTTGTGCAAAAATTAAACTGAGTTGAGCCCAACACTTTAACCTTTTACATAATTTGCTATGCAACTGAACCCATCCCATCATGATTTTAATTTAATATCTTTACTACAGACCCTAGTTATATCATTAACCAGGATTTTTGTCCCTGCATGATTCAGGTGGAGTCTGTCCCATCAGAACAGCTCCGTCCTTCCCCAGTACGGATATCAATACCCAATGAATTTGAACCCATGTCTCCCACACCAATCTCAGTCATGTATTTACCTCTTTAACCTTGCTGACTTTGTTCCTGTCTGCTTATGGATCAGGTAATAATCCACAGGTTATTACCTTTTTGGTTGTACTCTTCAATTGAGCCCTGAACTGCATGGATTACTTCAGCAGAATTTTGTTCCTCTTTTCTAACTGTATCGACAACTCTACCAATCCTCTCCCACTCCAAGTTCCTTTGCAGCCCAGATGAAATATCTTGAGCACAGGCGCTTGATAAGCAACACAGCCTTTGGGACTTCTGTTTCTGGAAACCGAGAAGAGTGTCTATTTCCCTAACAATACTATCCCCAATTAAAACTACATTTCTTTTATTCTTCCCTCCGACTCTTGAATAACCCCCTCTACCAAAGTGCTGTGGTCAGTTTGCTCATCCTCCCTACAGCTCCCGCTCTCTTCCACACAGGGAACAAGAATCTCAAACCTGTTCGACCAGCTTAAATGCTAAGGCTCGAACATCACTCCCTTTGTTTACTTCTACCTATCTCACTCATGGTCACACCTTTTTTGTTCCTGACAGCTGACTGAATTTGAGAAAAGTAAACTGAAGGGTCTGACTGCCTGCTGAAACAGAGCACCCAGATAGCTATTGCCCGTCTCTGAAGTTTTTTTAAAAAACATTAATGGCATGAGGGCGGCACTGAAAATGTAGCATTTATCACTCATCCCTAATTGCCCAGAGTGCAGTTGAGAGTTAGCCACGTTGGGGTGAATCTGGAGTCACATGTAGGCCAGAACAGGTAACGATGGTAGTTGCATTCCCTAAGGCCATTAGTGCTTTTTGGGTTTTTCCCTGACAATCAACAATGGATTCATGGCCATCTTTAGATTCTTGATCCAAATATATTATTGAATTCAAATGCACCCTTGTGCTATGATGAGATTCATACTCGGGTCTCCAGCATATTGCCTGGGTCTCTGGATTAATAGTCTGGCAATAATACCGTGATGCCATTGCCTCCCCTGAGTGTGTGACAGTGTTCAGAGCTCAGGGTCCAGCTCATCAATCTGAGCCAGAGTTCTTCACGCAACCAACACTTACTGTGAATTCTTTCACTGTGAACCACAGTGGAGTCCACTGGTGCCCACGCAATGCAGTTACAGCGCATTGTCTGGAACAGCATCTCTATTTTAATTACTTCTTGCTTTGGTATAAAAAAAAACACTGACACAAAGTCCATTGTTGGTGGGGATAGTAATTGACGACACAGAAGTGGTTGGCATAAGGCGAATTCGGCAGATATCTTGAGGGTTGTGTGGTGGGCAGAGATTAGAGATGGAAGTGGTCGCTATCATGGAGGGATGTGCACACAAGGATAAGAATGTTTTTTTCAAAATGTAGCTTTTTCTCAAATGGAAGTTCTTCAGCTCAGTGAGCTCAGGGTGAGGAGAGCAAGTGAGTACACGGGCAGCAGAATTTTCGATGAGCCCAGGTTTACAGGGAGGTTGAAAGTGGAAGAAAGGTTAGGAATGTTTGAAGGTCATTCAATCTCGAGTTTACAAAGGCCTAACCTATCTTTGACCCACATTGCTGAATAGTTTTGCTGAACAAAAGTTTATTGGTTTCAGATTTAAACTAACAACTGAGTGTTTGGCATCAATTGCCATTTTTGCAACATAGCTGTGAACCTTTACCACCCCTTTACCACCGTTTTTGTACACAAGTGATTCGTAACATCTCTGTTGCGCAGAATATGCTTCCAGTTTCTTGATTGAATTGGAGAAAATTTCTAATTAACCTGCATTGGATGTCGGGGCATTGTGTGCTTAGAAAGAGCTTTAAGTTAGCGATGGTCACATAAGTCTTGTCCTTCATGGTTTTGGAAATGGCTGGTTTGGTAGATTTTGCTAAAGTTATGGTTTACCTGTTGGTCGATCACGCCCCTCTCATTCACCGTCTCCTCCTTCCAGGCCTCTCTCTTTAACTGACCCATCAACCCTCGCCATCCCATTCGGACCAGAGGCTCTATGACCAGACTGCATGGTAGATTGCCTCCCTGATGGACATTGGTGCACCGGTTGTGTCTTTATGACAATTGGTAGCTTCCATTGTTCCCTTTTCTGAGTGCCCAGACCCCCAAATTTAGCTCAATTCCACTACCTGCTCTGTTATTGAGAAGTCCGAGAGTCTATTAAAACTGGAATAACAGAGCATTCAGAAATACATGAAAGAGTCAATAAGAGTCAGCGTGATTTTATGAAGTGGAAATTATAGCTGCCAAGTTTATTAAAATATTTTCAGGCAGATGCATGCAAGAGAAAAAAGAGGGAAACAAACAGATAAAATATATTTGGATTTCCAAAAAGCATTCGGTAAGGTATTGTACATGAGGCTACTTCATACAGTAAGAACCCATGAACTCACACTTTTGGGGATATGTACTGATTAAGGATATTTTTTTTTCAAGGATTGGGCAATGAATTGAAGTCAGAGAGTCGAATTAATGAGGGCAGTTTCATGATTGCAAATTGTAACTTGTGGATTCCTGCAGATTGATCATTGCTGGGGTCACAGTTATTTACAATATATACTAATCACCTGGAAGACCAAGTCTGCAGATGACATCACATAGATGGAGGCAAGGAGTGAGGATTGCACAACGAAACTACAGAGGGGTAGAAATAGGATTAGCAAGCAGGCACAAACTCAGTTGGTGGAAGATAATGTGGGAAAATTGAGGTTAATGTATTTTGGCCTGAAAACTAGAAGAGGGAAATGTTATTTTCATGGGAAAAACAGTGCAGAAAGATGCATTACAGGGAGAATTGTGGGACCTTGTGCTGAAAAGACAAAAAAAGCCAGCTTCATGGTTCGGGATAATCTGAACGGTAAATAATCTGTTGACCTTAATTTAAAGGGAATGGGGATGTCTTATTAAAACTATACATGACACAAATCCGATCACACCTGGAATGCTGTGAATGGCTTGAATCACCTTCCTTTTGGAATGGCAGTTCAGGGAATTTTAAAAATAACATTCCTAGACATGGGAGGATTTTCTCAGAAAATGTCATTGTGCAGACTACTCCTGTACTCATTGGAGTTTAGAAGAATGAGACAAGGTCTTACAGAAAGACAAAAGATTCCATTGGGCTTGATAAGATAGATTCAGAGAGATTGGGCCTCCTTTTTTGACAGTTGAGGATCAGAGTAGGGTTCAGCTTATAAGACTGAGATGTGGACGAATTCCTTCTTTTGGAATTCTTTACTGCAGATGGCTGAACAGGCTGGCTGCTCAGTGTGTCCAAAGCTGAGATAAAGTATTTTCATTAAAAATTGAATGAATTGTTGGAGGATAAAGTAGGAAAGTGTTGTTTAGGATTATCATATAAACCCTGATCTCATTGAACAGTGAGAGCAGATGTGATGGGCTGAATTACCTCCTTCTGCTCCTACATACTGTCACTTTCTGTCTTTTTTTCTGGTTTCACAATTGCTTTCATTTTTTGTTTCTTTTTCAACCAGTTTCACAGGATATTAGAAGGAAATGATTTGCAATGAGGAGATTAAAACCAAATATTACTTCCGGGTTTGATAAAGTTGGCAATTTATTTTAACCTGTATAGCACTGGATTTTGAACAAAGGAGGAAAAATCACCATTCACAATGGGGAGAAATTGCCCATGTGATGTACGTGTGGACAAGGCTCCAGCAGATCACCCACCCGATCAGAACGGAAATACAGTAACTTTGGGAAGAGGCCATTCATCTGCTTTGACTTTGGGAAAGGATTCCCTCAGTCATCCAACGTGCTGAAACACCAGCAAGTTCACACAGAGGAGAAACTGTTTAAATGTCCAGAATGGGGAAAGTGCTTTAAAAGCTCAGGGGCACTGCTATCCCATCAGTTCACAAAGATGAGACAACCTTAATGTGCTCTCACTGTGATTCTGGTTTCAAGCAACCATCCACCCTCATTGAAAACCAATGGATTCACACTGCGGAGAGGCCACTCAAATGTTCAGAATGTTGGAGCACATTTTCTCGAAAATCAATTCTGCTGAGTCACCAGCACGTTAAACAGAGGAGAGACCTTATAAATGCCCAGACCGTGCCAAATGTAATAATAGCTCTGGGATCCTGACACTCCATCAATGCTGTTGAAATGATGAGAGGCCCCTCAGTTCCTCGTATTGTGGGGCTGGGGTTCAGACAATCATGAGCCCTCCATAATTACCAGTGGATTCACACGGTGGACAGACCATTCACCTGCTCACAATGTGGGAAGGTATTCGCTCAGAAATCCAACCTGTTGTAACACCAACAGGTTCACACAGAGGAGAGACACTATAAATGCCTAGGCTGTGGGATGTGCTGTAAAATCTCTGCCGACCTGTTGAGCCATCAATGTGTTCACACGGACGAGAAACTGGAAAGGTGGTCTCACTGTGGGGATGGGTTCAATTGGTCATCCCAACTCTCTATATACCAATGATCTCACACAGGGGAAGAGGCTGTTCACCTACATTGATTGTGGGAAGGGTTTCACTGTGAAATTCAACTCCTGAAACGTCAGAGAGTTCACGAGTAATAACAGTGACTAATATTTGAAGCCAAGTTTAATCTCAGTAATATGTGAGAACAGCATCTGCTGTTTTCCCCTCTGTCCTTCATCTGATGCACAAGGTTCTTCAACTTTGGAATGTGCTTTCACTGTGATCAGTCCCAGGCTCAGGTTACATGAAGACTACTCACATAAATACAATAAACTGTATTGTTATGTCATTTTTCACATCATAGGGATAGGGAGAGGATGGACCATGGAAGAATACGGCATGAGATGTATTCACCACTTTATTCCTCACATCACTTAGATGGGGGGAAGCTAATGGGAGGTTATAGCTTGATGTACTAATCCCTCAGTAATGCAAATCAAAGGGACATAACAGTGTGGGGCCTCAGTGTCTGAGAGAGAGAATGCACTCTAAACTGTATCCTGTATCAGGGATAGTGTGAGATACGAGCACAAACCAATCTTCAGTCAAATACAACAGCAAGATTGTTGACAAAATCCAGTTATAGAGACATACAGCACGGACACAGGCACTTCAGCCCAACTTGTGCATACCGACAAGAAATCCTAGTCCCATATGCCAGCATTTGGCCTTTATTCCTGTAAACCCTCCCTATTCATATACCTATCCAAGCGGCTTTTAAATATTTCGATTGCACCAGCCTCCATCACTTCCTCTGGCAGCTTATTCAATACAGGTACCTCCCCCTGTGTGAAAAAAGGTACTCCTTAGGTCACTTTTAAATCTTTCCCCTCTCATTTTAAACCCGCTAGTTTTGGACTCCCACAGCACCATTTTTACCCGACCCATGCCCTCATGATTTTATAAACTTCTACAAGTTCGCCCTTCAACTTCCAGGGAAAATAGCCTCAGTCTGTTCTGCCTCCCCTTATAGCTCCAAGCCTCCAACCCTGGAAACAGCTGTGTTAATCTTTTCTGGACACTTTCGAGTTTCACAACCTCTTTTCGAGAGGAGGAAGACCAGAATTACACACAGTCTTCCAATAGTGGTATAATCAACGTCCTGTACAGCCACGACATGACTTCCAAACTGATATGCTCAATACAGTGACCAATAAAACCTGTCATGCCAAATGTCTCCATCACTATCCTATCTACTGCGACTCCACTTTCAAGGAAATATGAACCTGCACTCCAAGGCCTCTTTATTTAGCGACACTCGCCAGGAGCTTACCATTAAGTGTGTTAGCCCTGGCCTGATTTGCCTCTCCAACATGCAAATTCTTTTATTTATCGAAATTAACATTCACCTGCTACTCCTTGGCTCATTGACCCATCTGAGCAAGATCTCCTTGTACTCTGAGGTAAACTTCTTCGCTATCCACTACACTTCCACTTTAAGTGTCATCTTCAAACTTACTAACCATAACTCCTAGTCTCACCTGCAGGTCATTTCTATACGTGACTAAAAGCTATGGGCCCAGCAACGATCCCTGCAGCACACTGCTGGTCACAGCCCAGTCTGAAAAACAGCCCCCCTCCACCAACCCTTCTTCTACTTTTGAGCAACTCTGTATCCAAATAGTTAGTTCTCCCTCCATTCCATGTGATCTAACTGTGCTAACCAGTCTACCATGAGGAAACTTATCCAAGGCCTTACTGAAGTCCATATTGATCAATTCCACTGTTCTATCTTCATCAATCCTTTTTGTCACTTATCAAAAAAGACAGAATCAAAGACTTCACACAGACAATGCTATGTTGGCTAGCCCTGATCAGCCCTTGCCTTTCTAAAAAATATGAAAGCCCTGTCCCTCAGGAATCCCTCCAACAACTTTCCCACCACCGCTTTTCAAGCTCTCTGGTTACTACATATCTTAAATAGTAGAACCATACTGGCCAACGTCCACCCATCCGGTACCTTTCCTGGGCCTATCGATGATACAGATACCTCAGCAAGGGGCAAAGCAATTACTTGTTAGCTTCCTACCGAGTTCTAGGGTACGCTTGATCAGTTCTCGGGGATTTATCCAGCTCCTCCTTTGTAATATGGATATTTTATGAAATATTTAATTATTTCCCCACATTCTCTATCTCCCATATCCTTCTACACAATCAACACTGATATAACAGATTCATTTAATATCTCCCCTGCCTCCTGCTGTTCCACACATCGGTGTCCTTGCTTATCATTAAGGGGCCTCATTCTCTCCCCATTTACCCTTTTGTCCTTAAATATTTTCGCAAACCCATGGATTCTCCACAACCCTATTTGCGAAAGGTATGTCATGCCTGATTTTTGCCCTCCGGAATTCCCTCTTACATACATTCATACTCCCTGTATACTCTTCTATGAAATCACTTGATTCTATTGGCGAGACCTGATATACACTTCCTTCTTTTACTTGACCTAAACCTCAATTTGCCTCCTTATCTGGCACTTCCTACATCTACCAGCCTTGCCATTCACACAAACAGGAACATATTGTACCTGGGCACTCATCATCGCATTATTGAAGGCTATGTATTTTCCAGTCGTCCCTTTACCCTCGAACATCCTCCCCCCAAACAACTTTTGAAAGCTCTTGCCTAATACTGTCAAAATTGGCCTTCCTCCAATTCAAAACTTTAACTTTTAGATGCGGTCTATCCTTTTCCATCAATACTTTAGAGCTCATAGAATATGGTCACTGACTCCAAAATGCTCCCCTGCTGACACCTCAGTCACCTGCCCTGCCTTATTTCCCTAGAGTAGGTCAAGTTTTGCAACTTCCTTTGAAGGTACATCCACAAACTGAATCATAAAATGTTCTTGTAGGCGTAGCACGATGGCAATCCCAATCTACGTTTGGAAAGTTAAAATCCCCTACCATAACCATCTATGATTCTTGAAGATAACTGAGATGTTTTTACAACTTTGTTTCTGACTTTCCCACTGACGATTTGGTGGGGTCTATAGAACAGTCGCTGGTAGGTGATCATCACTTTCATATTTGTCAGTTCCAACCACATAACTTCTCTGAATGTCCTCTCTGGAAAATCCTCCCTCAGTACAGCTGTAATATTATCCTTCATCAAAAATGTCACTCCTCCTTTTCTCTTGTCCCACTGCCCACCTCCACTGTGATCCTTCCTGTACCATCTCTACCTTGGATATTAAGCTGCCATTCCTGACCATCCCTGAGCCTATTATCTGCAATTGCTATGATCTCCCAGTCTAAATTTTCCTACCCATTCTCCGAGTTCATCTGCCTTTCCTGTTAAGACTTTGTCATTAAAATAAATAAAGTCCTCTGTGTTCCTTCCTGCCCTGTCTGCTTGACTTATTGTTTTTTTTAATCCCAGCTGTACCAGTCTCAGACTGATCTCTTTCTTCACTATCTCCCTGGCTTCCAAAACCTTTCCCCGTGTTACTGGTTTAAATCTTCCTGAGCATTCCAAGCAAATCTCCTTGGTAGTATATTAGTCCCCTTCCAATTCAGGTGTAATACATCCTTCTTTTACAGGCCACGTTTACTCCAGAAGACATTCCAATGATCTAAAACTGTGAATTATTTTACCCTGCACAAGGTCCTCAGCCACGTATTCATCTGCTATTTCTTCCCATTCCTCCACTCACTAGCTCGTGGCAATGGGAGTGCTCGAGATACATCTACACTTGAGGATTTATTTTTTTAAAAAATCCTGCCCAAATTCCTATATTCTCACCCCAGAATCCTGTCCGTTTTTGTTCCTATGTCGTCAGTTATAATGTGTACAATTACCCACTGCTGATCCCTCTCGTCTGTGAGAATATTCTGCACCATCTCCGAGATATCTTTGCTCCTGGCTTCAGGGAGGCAACACACCATTCTGATGTCTCACTGTCAGCTGCAGAAATGTCTGCGTGTGCCTCTGACTAGACAGACCCCATCACATTCCGTGACCTGGAAACTAGTGTCACATTATAAGCAGTCTTTGTACCAGGAACCTAGCTGTCAGTGCTGCAAGATAGGGATAGCCACCGGAGACTCCTGCACTGCCTGTCTCTGTCTCACTTTCCTGGAGGTCACCCAACTCCCTGACTGCATCTTTGGTTTATGCCCCTCCCTGCAGCTGCCATACATCATATCCCCTCGCTCCTGTAATTTCTCAATTGCCTCGATGTGCCGCTCCAGCCTGCCCATGCGAACCGATAGGTTTCACAACCAAACACACTTCCTGCAGACATAATCATCAGTAACATTGAAACTCTTCGTAATCTTCCACATCTGACAGGAAGAATACATTACTCTTCTGAAGGCCATTTTTGCATCTTAACAATCTACAGACTCAGAAAACAGCACAGTCTTTCTGCTAAAAAAAAACACTGCTCCAAGTTGGTATAGTATGTCAGTTTTTATATGTTTAAAATTTGTTCAAGAGGTAGTTCTCAATAACAACATGCTATTAAAACAAAAAAAATCTCTACTTACTATTGTTGATTTACAAAATAAAAACAGTAAAGTTATACTTTAAAAAGCCACTTAGCTGCTCCAATGCTATTAGGTGTCACCCACCTCCATAGTCAGAATTGAATTTCATTGTTTGTTTATTTTTCTTAGAACAAACTCTGATACCCAGCAATACACGAAAGCAGCAGCAAGGGCGGTAGCTGTGCTGGTTACTGTTGGGTGACAGTAGTATAGGATTCTCTCTCAGTTTGAATCACTTTCCATGCGGTCACTCTTCAGCTTTAGACAGTTGCCAGGATAGGAGGGAATTTGGAAATTGGAGATGGATTTTTCAGCAGCAATTGAAGACGATGAGTTTGATTCGCTAACGTTATAATGCAGGATATCCCTGAAATGGGGAGTGGATAGGGAGGGCGTTGATGCAGATCTGGTTATTGTCAGTGGACGCGAGAAAACTAACAGCACTTTTAAATGATTGCATCGGTGGCGGCATGTTTATGAGAAATTGGAAAATCTCAGGATATATCCTTGGGGGCACCAGATACAAGTAGAGCAAAGGGTGTTTGCAGATGGATAAGTTGTCTGTGAAGATGGTAGGGGACAGGGTTATTTCTGAGGGAGGTGCTGATGGTGAAAATAAAGAAGTGAGGCATAAAGCAAGAATAGAATGACAGGACCATTATAATACCAGTGAACATGGGGGAGTTGGATTATTGGCAGTTTAGCTGATAATATTTGGGAGACGTGTTCATGTATTGAAAATCTGCCAAGCGAGAGCCAGAGAATGCTCGCTGGCAATAACAAACCCCTGGCTTTGTCTCTGGCTATGCCAGAAACACTCAGTTTTCCATTTATCAGCCGAATGCGCTCAGTAACTGCATCACAATAATAGATGTGCACACAATCGGCAGGGTCCTCTAAACCAGGCGTACAGTTTCTTTTTGCCTCCTGTTTTAAATGTTTTTGGCTATAAATTGACCAGGCCAAAATCCATCCATTTCCCAAAAATCACATTTAAAAGAATGAATGGCTGCAAAGTTGAACACGACAAGGGCTTCAGTAGCCCATTTCGAATTGCAATATTTCAAACATGCATGAGTTACCACCTTCACCGAGAATGCAAGGTAGTCATATTTTGAAACAACAAAGCTGACTCTTTTCCAATAAAGAGAGTAAAAAGTGATAGAGAATACGTAAATTGCTGATGGTGCAATAATTCCAGAATGGAAAGGATTTTCTTACCAGAATTGACTGGGATTTTCGTCTGTTAACCCTCAACAACGACATTTGCAGATGGAATCCTATGCAAGAGGTGATTGCGAGCAGCAAACTTGGAGGTAACCATGTGAGTGGATAAATGATGGGTTGGTATTCCGTTGGGCTCACTCACGTGTAGGTTTGAATTCTACCGACTGCAATCTGTAGAACTGCCGCTTTCATAAAACAAGTGCCCACAAGGCGCTAATGACACGAACACACTTGCAATTTCTCATGGCATTTTTAAGGAAGTTTGCAAACTGCAGGATCCCCTTAACTAGGCAGTGAGATTGTTTTGCTGTCATTTGTTACATTTTCATTTCAATTCCTCCAGCATGTGAGACGCACATGGTTAGAAACAACAAACTGTTTTGTTTGAACAAAACGAGCAAAATGTGAGACACAAGCCTTCAGGTCATGAAACAATTTGCAAATGGGTACCATTTGCATCCCACAAACAACTGAGGTATCCATCTGCATCCTCACAACAGTGATATTCACCAACAAAATGCAATGCAAGAGACGATGCTAGCTGAACCACATATCTGTGGCCGAGTGATTAAGCTGATGGATTTGAAATCCCTTGGGGTTACCCCGGTGCAGGTTGTGAACCTGCCGAATACAATCTGCTCTGCTGTCACTTTGCTAAAGCACAGGTCTGTCCTGTTAATTGCTAAAGGAAATTCACTTGTGTTTTCTCAGTGCCGTTCGAGGAAGTTTGCTACATTTAATACTGACAGGTTCGTAAGTGTTCCCTGTGATTTCTGGTTGTTTCTCGAACCTGAGGGATTTTAAACGGCAGTTTCTGTGTTCTTCTGCATGTCTCAATGAGTGCAACTTGTCTGAACTGCGGAACACATTGTTACTGTCCAAAACTACCCATGTCTGTCAGTTTCCTGGTTGTGCATTATACTTGAGCTCAGAAATAAAAAGCTGGTTTACAAAACTTCAAAGGACACTTTCCTCTTTCTGCCGACTATGTTTACCAAGAACATACGATAGCCATGTTTCGAAATAACAAAGCTGATTCTTTCCTAATAAAGAGAGGGAAAAGTAACAGAGAAAACAGAAAGGACATGCAATATTTCTGGAATGATAAGGATTTTACTCCCAGAATTGGCTGGGATTTTTCTCTGCCAAAGCTCAACACCTATATTTTGAGATGAAACCCAATGCAAGAGGCGACTGTGAGCAGCAAACGTTGCTATAACCGTGGCTGAGTGGTAACGTGATTGGCTAGTAAACCATTGGATTTACTCACGTGTACATTTCAATCCCAAATACTGCAATTTATGGTGATGCTGCTTTCAAGAAGTGTTCCCAATGGGCTAATGACACAAACACACTCGCAATTTCTCATCACAGACAGTACCAACTGCCAATGTCAGAGATAACACAGTATGCAGCTGGAGGAGCATAGCACACCAGGCTGCATCAGAGGAGCAAGAAAGTTGTGTCAATGTCAGATAGCCGTGTAGGTGTAGTGGGACTGGTTGGGCCTGTGGGAGAGG
Organism: Stegostoma tigrinum; assembly: GCF_030684315.1. Classification (NCBI taxonomy): domain Eukaryota; kingdom Metazoa; phylum Chordata; class Chondrichthyes; order Orectolobiformes; family Stegostomatidae; genus Stegostoma; species Stegostoma tigrinum. The sequence continues at coordinate 246,466 of NW_026728061.1, read as the reverse complement.
AAGAAGCGGAGAGTTTTTCGGCCATTCATGGGGGAATGCAAGTGCACTGGGATTGGGTGACCATGGTTGAGATGAGATGATGAGGGCCAGGGAATTGGAAATGTTGGAGCAGATGGAGGGCGTCGGTTGTGTCCCAGACGTTGGTGGCGATTTCCTGGACAGTCGACTAGAGTTAGGTTAACTCAAGCTAGACAGTAGCTCCTCTCACCCACCTTCCTGCAAGAAAGTAATTCTGTACTCCCAATTCTTCCACCTCTGCCACATCTGCTCCCAAGATGAGGCATTTCACTGTCTAATATCCCAGATGTACTCTTATTTCAAGGACTGAAACTTTGCCCCTTCAGTGGTCGAAAATGTGCTCGACCACATCTCTTGCGAAAAAGTGATGAATTGAAGCCTCACCCTCCCTCTCGTGTTTAAAGCAGTACAATGCACCTGTGGCGGACCCCTCACGCCACTTCACAAGCGGCAGATGTGTTTTTTTTTGAGAAAGCAACGCAGCCTGTGAATCTTTCGGGTTGCGTTGTTCCGTGCTTCAAACAATGTCTTTGGAGACTCAGAGCATTCGTGGCCAATCGATGTTGCCCCTCAAACATGAGCAGAAGGAGAGATGACCAAACCCCCTGCTGGTCTCATACCCTTCACTTTTGAATACTTTTCCCCAATTAGGATCTGAAAGAGCAGATTATAAAACATTACAAATTGCAGAAAGTGCAATAAAGTTAACCATGCCTCCTTACAAAACGGTTCACCCGGACGTGCCTGGATACAGTTGCAGAAGAAAGACTCTATTTAATGTGCACAATGTCAGGAAGACTGCCCAAAGTCAAAACATTTCCACATTTGCCGAGGGAACACATACATTTCTGAACATAAGAATGTTTTACTCTGAGGAGCTTCAAAATAATTCAAATCCTCTCCACACCAGCACAGTGTGAATCTCTGTCTGTGCGCCTGCGTCTGTTGACGCCGTGAGCGACTCTCTCCCTCTGACTGATCCCCTGATGGTTTTCACACTTCACCTGCCCCCTGAAGTAGGCGGCCAGCAGAGGGAACCAATGCATTACTGTGAACACAAGGGAGCATTAGAGGCAGAGCAGGAACCTTTTGCTTTCTCTATCCAACTCGTTCTGTCTCTTTCTCACTCTGTGTATCAGCGTTCGTATGTGTGTCAGTGTCTGTATGCACATGCTTGTCTCAGTGTTTGTCTCTGTCCATTTGTGCTTCTGTCTCAATGTGTGTATGTCTTTTTGTACATACATGTTACATACATGTGCCTGTGTGTTTCTGTCTCTGTATTAGTGTGTCTGTCGAACTCTCACTGTGTGACTGTAGCTGTATGCAAGCTAGTGTAGCTGAGTGTGTGTATTAGTCTTTGTCTCCATGGCAGTGTGTTTGTGCCTGTGGCTCTTTCCAGTGGGCTATCTGTTGTTTTGGGGGTGAATCCATTTAAACGGGGTTAACTCCCTTCCCCGCTTTCTCTCTATCTCCCACTCTTGAGTTTCAAATTACACAATGGTCATGTTGACATGTTTCTCCATATGTGTTTGCATCTGTGTCTTTTTTTCCCCCTGGTAGTAATCAACTCAGAGAATCATGACACAGCAGGTGGTGACATTCGAATTCTAAAAAGATATCTAGAATTAAGAATCGAATGATGACCATGTTGAGGTTGGATGGCTCGCCGAGCTGGTTTGTGGTTCCGCAGACGTTTCGTTATGTTGCTTGGTAGCATCCTCAGTGCAGCCTCTGATGAAGCGTCGGTCTGTTTTCCCAACTGGTTTTTAAACTCTGGGGTCCGTTGCAATGGATTGACTGCCTTCCAGGTTTCCTCCTTCGTGGAATGTGTATGGGATCGAGTTCAATGTGTTAATAATAGCATGCTTCGTGGAGTGCCATGCTTCCAGGGATTCTCGTGCTTGTCTCTGCCTAGCCTGTTCTAGGATCTTGCTGTCCCAGACGAAGTCGCGGTTCTCCTTGTCCAAGTGGATTGAGATGAGTGAGTATTGGTCGTGTCTTTTTTTAGCCAGTTGTTCAATGATAATGGATATCCAAAGAACTGGGTCAGGAGATACCTACAGTAACAGTATCAGAAAGATTCTACACGCCCCGATACACACATCACACTACCCTACGTCAGGAACATGTCAGAACTCACCACAAGACTTCTGAGAACGCTGGGCATCAGAGTGGCACACAAACCCACATCAACCCTACGACAAGTGCTCACCTGAATTAAAGTCCCAATCCCCACCATGGACAGGACCAATGTCATCTACAGGATCCCCTGCAGAGACTGTGAGAAACACTACATCGGACAAACAGGAAGGAAACTAACAACAAGAGAACATGAACACCAACCCAAACCCTAACCCTATCTTAATCAGTCAGCAGGATGTGAAGTGATGGTACTCAGGCGTGAGAGCTTTTCGCTTCTTGAACAAAAAGCAATCGCATGCTGTTAGCATCGCTTTGACATCTCTGGCCGCCTTTTGCATTCAGAAATGTGTACAGAAACTGCCTTTTGTAAGTTTTACTAAGTTGCTGTTCCTCGTTTCCCACGCCAGTTTCCAAATCAGCTGGCTGCCACCTGAAATTTGTTCATGTCCAGGATTGGAAAGCTGCACAGAGAAACGTCGGGGTAAGGAGAAAGGCAAGGAAGATGTCAGCTCATAGCTGCACCTAGGCTCGAACAGCCTCCTAATGTGATTTGTCATTCTTTAATTGTAACGGTAGCTCAGTTTTTCAGACAGAGGGTTATCTTTCAGCCACTTACGCAGCAAAACCGGTGCGGTAAGTCCAAGCTTGCTGCACGGTATGATCTGATGTATGATCTGCTCAACTTGGTGTGTTTTCCTGGTAGTCCCGTCTTTATTTTCATGCTACATGTTAACGTGAAAGTTGTTCTGTTTCGAACAAAGGGCGAAATCATTCATCAGAGTGAAAATCAAAATTGCAGAAATGCTGTGCATTTCATGTTGTCTTTATCCAAGCACAACCAAATATACTTTCTCCCACGCAGATTACATTTGATGCCTAACCGAGTCTCACAAGGTGTGCTCAGCTTTCTGTTGATTTTTGATTTGATCGAACGGCTATCAGCATTTGGTTGGAAAATAATGTTTTAGCTGGGCACTGCCGAGAAGCGAGGAAAATAGATGAACAAGACAGCGATCCTTGAAGTCTCTCCCTGTGCCTTCGCTTTTGTTGTTTTGTAGTAACAACATCAGAAAGCATTATATTTGAGCCTGTCATGTGAGTGGTAGCGTGGCTGAGCGGGCTAAGGGACTGGGTTCAGGTTCCAGTGTCCTCAGGGGAGTGCGTTTGGATCTCACCGCTGCCATTATGCTGGTAGCCTGTCGTGTTGTTTGTCTGTTATGCCGGAGCTGGGTTGGGATGAGCTGCGATCAGTTGAAAGCAAGTGAAGAAAACGTTTTGTTTCCAATCCACGTACGATGCAGGAGAGCACAGTCCATCAGCTCCTAATTTACATTGTGCCAGTGGTTATCAATTTCATCATGGAAATGGAAAGAACGGACACTCAACCTTCGGTCTACCTCACCAATGTTGACCAGATATCCTAAATTACTGCAGTCCCGTTTGACAACATTTGGCCCGTATCCCTCCAAACCCTCCCGATTCACACACGTATCCGGATGCCTTGAAAATGTTGTAATTTTACCAGGCTCCACCACTTCGTCTGGCAATTGAATGCATACTTGCACCACATTCTGGGCAAAAAAATGCCCTTATTTCGCTTTTAAACTTCTGTCCCTCACTTTAACTACACACCCTCCAGGTTTGGACTCGCCCACCGTGTGATAAAGACCTTGACTCCTCACCCTGTCCATATCCCAGATGATTGTATAAACATGCGTCAGGTCGTCCCTCAGCCACTGACGCTCCAGCGAAAATTGCCCCAGCCTATTCAGCCTCCCCATACAGTCCGAAACCTGCACCCCTGGCAACGTCAATGTTAATATTTTCTGGGCAGGTTTACATGATATCTTTTGTTTTTCAACAGTGCCAATAACTCTGGACTATTTCGATCTATTTGAAACTGAGAGGTGAATCTTTGAACAGCTGTGAAATTCAATGCTGTAGAAATGTCAGTGCACAGGACAGGGTAATGTGTGTGTTTCTGTAGTGTAGTGGTTATCACATTCGCCTTACACGCGAAAGGTCCCCGTTTCGAAGCCGGGCAGAAACAGTGGTGCCTCTCTTTTACAGCGATAGGTTTCTGGAAGGACATGCAGTGACCTTTCTCGTTTGTTGTTCTTGTCAGCCAACCTTTCTTTGAATGAATTCGCCCATATCTGCTTTTGTTGTGGAAAGGAGGATCATTTTATTTCATTTCAGTATGAATCTTTGTGAAATTTCTCTCATTCCTGGCCCTGAATGTGCAGAGATAGTCATCCCTTCTAAGAGGGCATTTAGACAGCGCTCATCCTTCGTGTAGCCAAGTAGTTTTGCCTTTGCTTTTCGTGCAAAGGCATCCCAGCTCAAAGTCAAAGAAAAGCTTGATTTGTCGGTGTCGCAGTGCACGGCATGTTCCACTCTGTCAAATGCATCTCAAGGTAGTCTCTGAATGTTCCAGTTCTGTCAGATTCTGTCATGCCTCGAAATGCATGAATAGAAACCAGAAGCCTTCAGTCACGTTTTGGAGTAGAGAAACATGTTTGCATTTTTAGCAGTGGACTCATTAGCGGCTCATTAGTCTACAACAGGAGTGAAGGAAATTACAGGCTCAGACGAGCCTCATGGCGCGTGCTGTTGCAGAATCACTAACAATAATGCGTGCTCTCAAGTCAAAGACGCACTGGCATTGAAACCGAGGAAACGAAATGGCAGGCGACCAATTGATATTGCATCCATTCTTTTCTGTCTTTACATAAAAGAGATTAAGAAAGTCTAATCAAGGAGAGAAGGGAAAGCGAGCCACATGAAACTCAAGTGAAGCAATACACAATTTATTCGGTCAGCAGGATGTGAAGTGATGGTGACTCAGATGCGAGAGCTTTTGGCTTCATGAGCACAAAAAAAAAACAATTGCGTGCTGTGAGCATCTCCTTGACACCTCTGATCGCCTTTTACGTACAGAAATGTATTCAGAAACTGTTTTTGTGCATCTCTAAATTAGCACTGTGGAATTTCATAAACTTGATTTGCTTTTCCTCATCTCCCCCGCTGGTTTCCAAATCAGCTGGCTGCCAGCTGAGATTGGTTGATGTCCAGGAATGGAAAACTGTGTAGAAAAACGTTGGGGTACGGAGAAAGGCAAGGAAGATGGCAGCTCGTAGTTGCATCAAGGTTCGAACAGCATCCCAATGTGATTTGTGGTTCTCGAATGCTAATGCTAGCCTTGTTTTTCCATGCGTGGGTTATTTTTGAGCCACTTACACTGCAAAACCATCGCGGTGAGTCGAAGGATGCTGCACAATATGATCTGGTGCACGATCAGCTCAGCTTGGTGCGTTTCCCCGGTAGTCGGACGTTTTTCATGCCACATGTTAACGCAAAAATTGTTCTCTTTCGATCAAAGGTCAAAATCATTTGCCAGATTGAAAATCTAAATTGCAGAAATGCATTGCAGTTCATGTTTTCTTTATCCAAGCATAACCGAATATACTTTCTCCCAGGCACATTACATTTGTTGCCTGACCGAGTCTTACAAGATGTGCTCAACTTTCCATTGATTTCTGATTTGATCAAACTGCTGTCCGCATCTGGTGGGAAAATAATTTGCTGGCTGGGCACTGCCAAGCAGCTAAGAAAAGGGACGAACAAGACAGGGATCCATGAAGCCTTTCCCTGTGCCTTCACTTTTGGTGTTTTGCAGTAGCAACATCAGAAAGTATCATGTCTGCAGCTTGCACGTGCGTGGTAGTGTGGCCAAGCGGTTTCAGGTGCCAGTCTCCTTGGTGACGTGAGTTTGAACACCGCCTTTGCCACTTCTCTTGGTAGCCTGTTCTGTTGTTTGCCTGTTCTACTGGAGCAGGGTAGGGATGAGCTGTGTTACAGTTGAGGAACAACAGTGAAACCGTGTTTTGTTACAAGTCAAAGGACGATGGCAGAGGGCACAGAGCATCTGCTCCTCATTTTCATTGAGCCAATGGTTATCAATTTGATCATGGAAATGTAGAGAGCAGACACACAACCTTTGGCCTACCTCGCCAATGTTGACCAGATATCCTAAATTAAGGCAGATCCATTTGACAGCATTTGGCCCATATCCTCTAAACCCTCGCGATTCACACATGCATTTGGATGCCATGGAAACGTTGTAATTTTACCAGGTTCCACCGCATCGTTTGGCAGTTCAATGCATACTTGCACCACCTTCTGCGTGAAAAAGGCCCTCAGGTTGCTTTAAAATTTCTGCCCCTCACTTTAATTATTTACCCTGCAGTTTTGGACTTGCCCACCGTGTGATGGAAACCTTGACTACTCACACTGTCCATATCCTTGATGTTCTTATAAACTTCCGTCAGGTCGTCCCTCAGCCTCCAACGCTCCAGGGAAAACTGCTCCAGCCTATTCAGCCGCACCGTACAGTCCGAAAACTGCAACCCTGGCAACGTACACTTGGATATTTTCTGGGCAAGTTTACACAATATCTTTTATTTGTCAATAGTGTCAATAATTCTGGACTACTTCAATCGATTTGAAACTGAGAGGTGAGCACATGGAATAGTTTACCAGTGGTAGTCGTGGAAGCGGAGTCATCAGTGACATTTTGGCGACTGCTGGACATGCACATGGGCAGCAGTGAATTGAGGGAAATGTAGGTTAGGTTATTTTATTTTTGGATTAGGGTTATTCCACAGCACAACATCGTGGACCGAGGGGCCTGTACTATGCTGTACTTTTCTATGTTCTATGTGAAGCGTTGAACAGCTGCGAATTGCAATGCTGTAGAAAGGCCAGGGCGAAGGGCAGAGTCGCATGTGTGTTTCTGTAGTGTAGTGGTTATCACATTCGCTTCACACGCGAAAGGTCCCTGGTTCGAAGCCGGGCAGAAACGTTGTTTTTCCTCTTTTACAGCGATATGGTTCTGGATGGCCATGGAGTGAGCGTTCTTGTCAGCCAACCTTTCTTTGAATGAAGTTGGCCATTTCTGCTTTTGTTGTGGGAAGTAGGATCATTCTATTTCAATGCGTTATGAATCTTTGTTAAATTTCTTTCCTTCCTGGCCTTGAATGTGCATAGACGGTCATCCCTTTTAATACTGCATTTAGCCTGCCCTGATCCTTTCTGTAGCGCAGGAGATTCAGCTTTGCTTTTCGCGCGAAAGCGTTCCAGCTCAAAGTCAAGGAAAAGCTTGATTTGCTAGCGTCATAGTGCACTGCGCATTCCTCTCTGTCAAGTGCATCTCAAGGTAATCTCTGAATGTCCAAGTTCTGTCAGACTCTGCCATGTCTCAAAGTGCGTGAACCGACACCAGAGGCCTTTAGTCACATTTTGGAGTAGAGAAACATATTTGCATTTATTAGCAGCGGACACTATAGTGGCACATTCAGCCAACAACAGCAGTGAAGGTATTTACGGTCTTAGACGAACCTCATGGCTCGTGCTTCTGCAGAATCATTAGAATTAACGTGTGCTCTCAAGTCAACGAAATGCTGGTATTGAAACTGAGGAAATGACAAGACAAGCTACCAATTGATATTGCATCCAGTCTTTTTTTTCTATCACGAAAGTCGAAACAAGGAGAGATAGGAAAGCTAGCTACGTGAAGGTCAACGTGTAAATTCTCAATGGGAGTTGTAAGGATGGCGTCGGGAAAATCCTCAAAGTTTTAGATCCGCTGTGATATTAAGAAAAGGTGAGCCACCAGAGTCGGGTAGAATGGCCTCTTCCTGTTCCCATGTTCCCAGCTTTCAGTGTTGTTTCAGGCAGAGAACTGTCAGCAATAACATGAAACACAAAACAGTGCAACATAGATCTGTGTCTAATGCAATTCTGAACTGAACTAAGCTGTAGCAGTATGGTGGCTCAGTGGTTAGCACTGCCACCCCACAGTGCCAGGGACCTGAGTTCAACTCCAGCCTTGGGCAACTGTCTGTGTGGAGTTCACACATCCTTTCTGTGTTTGTGCGGGTTTCATCTGCGTGCTCCAGTTTCCTCCCACAGTCCAAAGATGTGCAGGCTAGATGTATTGGCCATGCTAAAATGTCCGTAGTGTTCAGGTGTGTGTGTGTTACAGGGGAATGTGTCTGGGTGGGATGCGCCAAGAGGTGGCGTGTACTTGTTGGCTGAAGAGCCTGGGCCCATACTGAAAGGGGTCTAATCCAATTGATTCTCCCCTGCCTGCCAATGGTTGTGTATTTCCTCTGTTACTTTCCTCACGTGTCTGCCTAATTGCTGCTTAAACATTGCTGTCATGATGATGAGAGTGGTGAATTGACAACACTGAGCATCAAGTCTCTCACAACTGGAATGAACAGCTCCTGTTGCAGTTAATGGTGCATGGTGGATGCTCACAGTCGGCCTATCAGACAGCATGCTCCTTCACATAGGTTTCAAACTGGGCACATGGAGCAAGTTGCCATGTAGATGTTAGGGCTTCAGGGGTAGATTTCTCAGTTGTCGGGCTGGAGTTCTAGCTGTGGCACTAAACATGACATTCTAAATCTAGTTCTGGCTTCTTCTTAATTTACAATTTTAAATGTGAAATTCACTTTATCTTTGTGTTACATTCTTATACATTCACTTCTCATGAAAGTCTTGGAATGTGTCCTTGAATGAAATAACGGTGAAGTTTGATGACGGCGGGTATAGTGTGTGTCCTGTTGGTTATGTGAGTTTTGAAAATGAAGTTGGTGAATTGTTGCTTCATCGAATTCTGTGAAGAATTTTGTGGCATGAAAGGCCCATGATAGTGGGGGATGTAACGTTATCTGTGAGGAATTGTTTTCCTGCTCGAGGAGAGTGCACTGTTCTGTTCACAGGAGTCAGCATTGGCAACAACCTCTCCTCAGGGTAGATATTAATGAACCACATTGGTGTACAAGGTGCACAGTTTTAAAATTCAAAATGATGCAAAATTCGCAAATAGACTAAACAACGCAGAAAGCCGCGTGAACTGCTTTTTGCCAACAACATTTATTTTGCTGGACATTGCTCTGTGTTCTTTTCCTCAGCCTTGTGACACAGAGCAGGATAACACTCGAGCAAATGTCAAAAGAGTGTTGTGCCAGAGGACGTACCAGGAGCAGCATTATGTACATGGTGAAGTTAATTTCCCACAACAGGACCGTACCCCAAACAGCAGACTGAGGGGAGACAACTCAGGCTGAGGTGAAGCTTTGAAATTCAGTGCCCCAGAGACTGCGGAGGTCAGTTATTGAGTCTGTTCAAGAATGCGATTGACACATTTCGACAGAATAAAAACATCAAGGGCTCAGGAGACAGTGGAGGAGGATGTTGAAAATATACATTTCAATGCAGTTTAGCACTGCGTGATTAAGCAAGTTCTTCAATCAGCTTAGGAACCTTGAGTGAAGACTATCATATCCCAGTTCACAGTCAATTTGCCAACCATTAAAGTATAATCTGAACTATGGAGCTCTGCAGGTATGTCCTGCTCTAGTAGCGCAATCGGTTAGCGTGTTTAACGTATATGACCGTATAGAGGCACATGCAATGCCGGGGTTGTGAGTTCGAGCGTCTCCTGGAGCAATTTTAGTTTGTCGTGGCACCAAAGGGTAATGAGGAATGTCAATTCTGAGCTACGTTTGTTGGGAAACACCAGTTTCTTTGAATTGGGCAAAGACTCAACGATTGAGAAACATTCTGCAAGTAATTAAAATGTGAAGAAGTAACTGCGGAGAGAGAAAAGAAGGTCATTCTTTTCAGCTCAAAGATGTTTCACACATGGGTGGCTTCACTAAGTTAAATTGCGGGCAATAGCTGTTAAACATGTTTCAATTTCGTCACTTTGCTGCAAACTCACAAAGGCCATTGAAATAATTAAAAAGGAATCAGATTTATCTCATTCAGACTTTCAAATGTGACATTCAACGAGTTAGAAATTTTATCATGTTCAAATAAAGAGCTGCTGAGGCAAAAAAAAACAAAATCTAGTTTGTGGATTTCTTGGATGAAGTTCACAAAGTATGAAATGTACCTCAAGTCATCGGCATGTGGTCAATTTTTTAAGGCACTGTTTAATACGGGAAGTGCCTCTGTCAGCGACGGTTCCCTTCCGACTCAAAGGGTATAACTTTACTTTTTATTTGAAAGTATGTTTAGTTTTATTTATAATGCTTCACGGAGAACGAAGTGCCGATATTATTCAGCTGTACATGTACAATAACATGCATTGCACGTGAAGTCAAAGAAATTCAAAACTATTCCCCACCCGCCCACAGACTTTGTCTCTCTGTTAAGGTGCTTCCTTATGGAACTAGGGGTGCACATACATACTTCTTTGAAGTTTATAGTGCATGTAGAGAGACTGGTTAAACAGGCTTTTTGCACACTTACATTCATTGTTTAGTCGTTTGATTTTAGGAGTTGGGAAGTCATGTTCAAGTTGTGCAGGGCATTGGAGAGGCCTCTTCTGGAATACAGTGTGCAGTTTATGTCGCACAGTTGTAGGAGACATATTATTAAGCTGGTGAGTATTAAAAAGATGTTCATCAAGATGTTACATAGTATGGAAGGTTTGAATTATCAATCAAGGTTAGATATTCTTGGACTTTTTCCTCTGGTCCTGAGGAGGTTGAGAGGCAACCTGACAGAAATTTATAAAACAACGAGATGTGTAGACAGTAATAATGGTAGTTTACTTTTCCTTTGTGTGGGGGATTCAAAGCCCGGGGACATTTTTTACGTTGTGAAGAGATAATTAAAAAAGGTACCAGAGGCGGAATGTTGTAATGACTGTGAATAAACCTATGGCAAGCTCCAGCAGAGAAATATGTGGCAGAGAAATGGGTGACAGTGAAGCAGGCATCTGACGATGAATGTGTTTCTTTTGCCACTGAAATTCACTGCTTCACAAAGTGGAGAACATTGAAGCATTGACAGCGATTATCGTTGCTGGTTACTCACCTTGCGACTGCCCTTTCCGCTGATATCCCTGTTAACATCACAAGTCTACAGAATGAAAGATGCAGCTATATGTTTGGAGCCAGTGGTGTAATTGATACTGTGTCTGACTTTGGATTGGAAGATTGAAATTTTGTAGCTTCACTCCCTGGAATGAAGCTGACAGGTTTCCTTCATTTGCAAATTGACAGTTGCTTCCGAAGAGGAATGTGTACCCAGTGCTGTTTTGGTCAGATTCCCTGCAGCCGATGTGATTGCTTCGCTGGGTTTTGGAAATTAAAAGTTGCTCAAGAGCAACATCAGTGTGGGACTATTTCAACTCACTATCCATTTCATACCTCAGCTCATGGCAACGGCTTCGATCGTCGGAGAAACTGCTCGTGTTCTTTTTACCAAGGAACCGTGTATACGGCAACAGAGTGTGGACAAGATGGAGATGGAGCACATATAATCCTGAGGCCTCTGCCACTCTCGGGTGATATATCTATGTATCTCTCTCTGTGGCTTAACATGAGGATGATTACTTCAAGGGGCTTTAACAGAGTTTTATCATCTCAAACTTCAGTCCCATTTGTTGATAACTGGGATAATCTCGTTGAAATTTGCACTCTGGAATTAAGAACTCCAAAGATGGTGTATGAAACGCTGGAAACTGGGACTAGAATAGATGGATACCTGAAGGCACGCACTGACAAGATGGACGAATGGTCTGCTTCCACGTGATTAAAAACTGAAAGAATGGGAGAAACTGACCTTCAGCCAAAATGAGCAACAGAATGAAAAGGCTGAAGCAGGTTCATTGAGAAAAGATGGCAGCATTTTGAGCATTTCCCCTGATGGTCTAATGGTTAGAATCTGACACTTTCAGCGCTGAAGCCTGGTCACGGTTCCTACTCAGAGAACTTACTTTGTTCTTGGTAGGGTTGTCCTTACTGCAGCACAGCTCAGAAGCTATAAGGTAATCTATTTTATCCCAAAGGCTAATCAAGTTAACATGAAACAAAGACCTACAGATGCTCGAAATTTGAAACCAGAAAAACAAAGCAAATTGGTAGACAAACTCAGAATGTTGTTGTTGTTGTTCTCAATGCAGCTTGTCCCAACTGTTGCATTCCTTACTTGCCATTTGTCTGTGGATGGTTACAAATACAGAATCGTGTACAGTTACATTCAAATTTATCTGAACACCATCAATAGCTGTTCTTTCAGTATCATCCCGCGCTGTGTTTTAACATCACATAATTTGACAGTTTATCTTACTTTTCCACCAATTTTCAAACAATCCTATTTGTGACTATGATGTGGGAAGTGCTGGTGTTGTACTGGTGTGGACACAGTCAGAAGTCTCACGAAGCCGGGTTACAGTCCAATGGGTTTATTTAAAATGAGAAGCTTTTGAGTGCTGCTCTTGCATCATGATAAATTATTACTTGATTGAAACAGTACCTTCTACAAGCAAATGGGACAATATGACGAGACTGATCAATGGCATCAGGGTGTAGAAACCTCTATGTTGCAGTGATCACAGTGTGACTGATTTTCATGTTTATTTTGAGGGAGGGCAGTTTGAATCTAAGATGAGCGCTATTTACCTGAATAAAGACAATGGTACCGTTCGAAGTGAGGGATGGTTGAAATGAAGTGGAAGATTAAGTTAAGAAATTGTTCAGTGCAGACACAAGAGCAGAGATTAAGGAAATAATCCAGAATACATAACAAAACTCTCCACTGTGCCTTTGCCAGTTTTCATCGATTTTGAAGATGACCACGTGTATGTTCAGCCTGACTGTTTTCACAAGCCCACTGCGTCACAACACCCAGAAAGTAAGGGTCAGGTGTATGACATGCACAACGTGCAAAGTATCTCACGGTATGCACAATGACAGAAAAAAAGAGGTAAGGATGCATGCAACATACTGAGACGGAGCGTAATTATTCATGTGAAAGGCATTTGTGTATAGTCCCTATTACATGAAGACTTCCGTCACATTGGAAAGAAAAAAAAAATGCACATCTGGCTGTGTAACTCTGATGAACAGCTCAATATATGCCTCGATACAGCATGTCGCTGATAGGCAGTGACATACCACCTTCTGTAACAGTGTGGTCTAGTGAAAGCATGCTGCCCATCAACCAGAGCTCACCACACCAGAGTTCTCGAACGTTCTTTTGAATGTATTTGCTGCTCCTGCCGTCACCTGTTTCCCGATATCACCTGTGCTTCCCAATTCCAGTAAACACTTCAAACCCGCACAAATCTATCAGATATCTCACACAGCTCTTGGCCCAACTAAATTGTCACATTTATGATGAACCGATTGGCCTTCTCTGGCTCTCTCACTGTGCCATGACCTAAAGGGTAAAATGCATTGTGTTTGATACACAGAATGCCCTGCACATTTCCCCACGCCAAATCAAAAAGTGCTGCCCTCCTTGTGACATGTACATGCTGTGTAATATTTTGTCGTGCAATGTGTCCCGCTGTATAAATATCACCTTTGTCTAACTTCCCACATTCTGCTGGTTAAACACTGATTTCACTCAGAATCACAAATTTATCACAGTGCAGATGGAGCCCAGCATTGCTCTGCTGGTTCTTTACAATGAGGAAATGGGTTATTCACTTGATTTCTTCCTGTAACTCTGCACGTTGCTACTTTTAACATTACCGATGAATTCATTTTTCAATAACATGATTGAACTGCATTCTTTGTTGCACTCAGTGATTACAGTGATTACAGACTCTAATCATCCCCCGTGTGAAAATATTTTACCTGATGTCACTTTTGCTTTCTCAGATGAACCTCTGCCTAATCACTCTCGATCCTCCCATGCATATGCACATTTTCTCCATTCTGATTCTGTGTAGGCCCTTCATGACTTAGAAAACTTCACTCAGACCAGTTTTCAACCTTCCAGTCTGTCTTCATCGCTGACATTCCACATACGCGGCGCCTTTCACAACGTTTTCAGTGTTGTTTACAATCAAATAACGTCTCTGCTTCCTGAGGTTTCCCGCCAAAACCTTTGTATAATCCAGCTGGAGGATTTATTCAACGTCAGATTGCGTGGTTCACTTCCTGAACCCCTTGTTTTTATTTTCACCACTCGCCCTCTTTTCTACAATGACAACTGTGCTGCTGAAGCTCGTTTCTGTTTCAAGCAGACCGATTTCATGAGGTGCAGTTCTTTTGACGAAAATCTGATCAAGCGACCTGGCAAAACTAAGCGGTTGCCTGGCATTTGAATCCGAGACCACACACATGCTAATTGAAGACAAATCCCCAAGCGAGAATCATATTTATCGACCAACGTGCCAGTAAAACCCTTGCATTTCTAGTGCGGAACCAGGTGTGAAGCAGAATTCAGTTTCGAGAACATCTTCTCATCCTGTACCTCTGCTCCTGAGACAGTTTTGTTAGTCCCTTGCCCTGGGAATGAGCACAGTCCTTTTTTTACCCATCAGGAACGGTGATATCTGTCCAAATAATGGTGTCTGTGTTGTGATGCTGTCTTCGATGGGCTGATCTTTGCGTTGATTTCATTCAATTTAGTGCGGTCATGTTCCTCTTGTTATTCACAACACCCCACACCACATGACAGAAGTTGCTGCCTGAAACAGCATGTGACATTATTGCAGGGTGCCTTGTGCATCAAACACACTACAAATAATGTGTTTCACTTCACTGGCTTTTTATGGTGGTTTCATTTAACGTTGGATGGCATGGCCAGACATGATGAAGCATGTTTTGTGTTTTGCTTTCCCCTGTTGGTCACAATGGCACGTCTCATCTCTCCTTTGGGATGTCGGACCTTATTGAACACAGCCTCTTTTTTGGGAAAGCTGATCGGCAATTTGTCAAAGCCAAAAACCAGCAATTAGGGCTCATCCAGGATTTGAACTTGGGGTCTCTCACATAACCACAATCCTCAACGCGACAATCATGCCCAAAGACCAATGAGCTATTGCCAGAGCTATGTGTGCAGAGCTGAACCAGCTGGAACTTTCTCAGGGTGAAGCACTTTCACATTGCCCCGGGGATCCAAAGCAGCAAAGGATTCAAGAACATCTTCTGATTCTGTCTCCCTGCACTCGAGACAGCCTATAAATTCAGGCTCACTGTGAACGTGGAGAGGCGCTGTCACACTGTGTTTTCTGCACCTGCTGTTGGATAATGATCATTGTCACTGTGTCCATTGAGAGGATAGAATTACTGGGGTTTTTTTTGGAAGCATTACTTGATAACTTCACTGTCTCTCTGTTATAACAGAAGAGGAGCTGCATCTCCTAATAGATCAAAGCATGAATTTGGGTGTTTATAGATTGTGATGAAATATCAGGATAATGATATTCACACCGCGCTATCATCAACTGAATGAATCGGATGCCCAGAGGGAGGCGGATGTGTTTTAACCCCATGATGAAGAGTTTATGTTTTACTTCTCACACTGAGGGAGCTGAGAATTTACCCAAAAAATCCACAACGCTTACTTGAAACATTGTTCCCACGTAAAGCTGAGAGGGAATCTTTGAGAGCAATCTAAAACAACACGAAAGAATATTTTAGTCAACATGCATCATCGCCAACAAACTCTATTGTAATATTGCGTTTAAGGGAATTTATTTGCATATGAACACTGTGCGCAGGACGTGCTTTAAACATGCAACCGTTTGCTTTGGAAACAGATGCACAAACTTTACACCACAAGCTCACATGTGCCCTGCTGCTGGACAGGATTAAGGGAAGTGATTGCAACATAATGCTTTCAAACTACATGAGGCACAGGACATCGAAGAGTAGTCCTCATTTTCTGTTAAATCACTACAACGCCTCTGTCTATCTTCATTCCTCTTCTTCCTCTCTCTGCCTGTCTATTTGACCTTGAGTTTTGGCCATTCCGCTCTTCTCTACCTCATTGTCCGAACTTTTTTTTCCTCCTCTTCTACCTTTTTTACCCTCATACATCATGCTCGAATTTGCAGGGCACCGGGAAGGTACTTCACGGGGCGAACCCAGGTCTTATTCTGGACACTTTTTCAAATGCAAAGAGAGAGAAATCATCTGAGAGAGAAGAAACAACTGAAGAGACTCTAGACTCTCCTTTGGATATTTTTCAGTAAATGCAGCCGCCAAGAATAAACATCTCTCCAGTTTCGTGAAGAAAACCCACCATGAAAAGCATTAATACAAATATAGAATCCCTAGAGTAACAACCTGAGGCCAGACATTGAAGTGCCTGCGATTGTAATGTAGAAATAAAAATACCTGGAGATGTAATTACATTTCACTGAATGATTCAGTACCACGCGACCCACGGCTATTTCATATTCATGTTCAAGAAGCCAGCATCATCATTGCCTCACAATAGTTGAAGGCCATCGCCGCTCATGCTGTATGACATCATGGTGCAGCTGTTAGTCCCGGGGAGAGTTTATTAAATAAACCTCACTGAGGGTCAGACTGCCCTGTGTCAGGAAACATTTCGACGGCCAAACCAAAGTCATTTAATGCGATACAAAATCTCTAAATAAAACAAGTTTGAGGCATCCTCTTTTCTTCTAACTTAACGTTCAGCACCCATCAAGCTAGATCATGATTAGTGTGGGCAGTTGGATAGCACGGTGGCACAGTATTTAGCACGTCTACTGCACAGTGCCAGGGACCCGTGTTCAATTCTATTCTCGGGTGACTGTTTGTTTAGAGTTTGCACATTCTCGCTGTGTCTGCGTGGGTTTCCTCCCACAGTCCAAAAATGTGCAGCTAAGGTATCTTGGCCATGCTAAATTGCCTGCAGTGTACAGATTAGCTGCGGTATATCTGTCTAGGTTTGTGTGGGATGTTCTGAGATGTGGTGTGCTCTTGTTGGGCCAGACAGCTTGTTTCTGCTCCATAGTGTTTCTGTGGAAGTCTGTAATGGTCAGACACACAATGTCAAAGCCACTTAAAAGAACAACCTCACACCTTCCAGTTTCAATTGTAACTCATTGTATGATCACCCAAACAATGCCTAATGCCATGAAGTCACAGCAGAGACTTTCTCCAGTAAAACTGATAGAGAAAAGATGTCATTTTGGTTGTTGCAATATGAAATCTGAACTGACTAACACCTGATTTCCTGGATCTTCCAGATTGCTTCACATCAGCCTCGACATTGCATTGAGTCAGCATGTTCAGCTGTGAACCAAAAAAAAACAGAAACAACTGTGGATGCTGTAAATCAGAAACAAAAACAAAGTTTCTGGATAAGATCAGCAGGTCTGACGACATCTGTGAAGGCAAAAAACAGAATTAACGTATCGGGTCCGGTATCCGTCCTCAGAACTGTTCTGAGTTGGGTCACCGAGCCCGAAATGTTAACTCTGCTTTATCCTTCACAGATGATGCCAGAGCTGCTGAGCTTTTCCAGAAACTTTGTTCTGTCCTTTGTTAACCAACATATCTTTTGAGTCGAAATTTCCACTGTTTCCTGGTCACACATTTCCCATCGGTCAATTAGCTGTTAGAAAATATTCTCCTATCATTGAACATTCTGTGGATATCCAGTACATTCAGACCCAGGAATCTTACACCAATATTCCTTCAAACTCAACATGAAAAAAGTAAGCGAGTGAAAAACCTGTACATAATTTGTGAGAAATTTACGGAGTTCTCAGTTTAAAACAAAACCACGAGCACAAAACCATCAATATTCCAAATCCACACACTCCAATTATCTTCTACCAGCGACAAGCAACAACTGCGGCCTTTTGAAGTCCCATTCTGCTGCTTTTGATCATCCACACCTCCGCATGGATGCCTCAGCGGAGTTCTAGATCTGTTTGCAGTCTGTCCCCTTTAGCACGGTGACAATGCCATGTAACACAATGGGTGACATGCACAATGTGAGGGCGAGACATCGTCCCCTCAAGTATTATATATTGGTCACCTCCTATCGTTACTGTCAAGGACAGATGTGTCTGCTGAGGACAGATTGGTGAGGATGAGACCAGGCATGTTTTCCCTCTTCTTGGTTTTCTCACCACCTACAGGATCAATCGAACAACTATGATTTGGGACATAAACAGCTGCTGCCGAGCCGCTATTAGTGATGGACATTGAAATCGCCAATGCAGACATCATCCTTACTAACCTCAGTATTCCATCCTAGTGCTGTTCAACATGGAGGACTACTGATTCATCAGTCGAGAGAGAAGAGTAGGCGGAAATCAGCAGGCGGTTTCCTTGTCCATGTTAAACTGGATGCCCTGAGACTGAATGGGACTAGGATACCATGTTGAGAACTCCATGTTTATTCCCTCAGATATGTCACATTGTGCCGGCAACTAAGATGGGTCTGTCATGAAGGTGTAACAGGATATATCCATGGATGGGGTCGTGATTCTGGGGCATTGTCAATAAGATATGATTCTGCGAATTTCAGATTGATTGTAATTTTACAAGAAAAACAATTGTCTTTTTCCAACTCTCCTCTTAAAAATGGAGCCTGTGACATTTATTGTGGAAACATGAAAATAGCCTGACCCCTCCCCCTGCAGAGACGCCTGTGTCACTGAGAAACAGCTCTCCCGAACCCGGGCCATTTCTCTCAGTGCCTTTCCACTTTTTGTCTGTTCCCAAGTATCTGATTGCACTGCTGCAGAGATCCTCTTTGAATTCCTGATCTTTTCAAATAATCCAGATTATTTCAACATCTTAGGTTGGGTAATGACACCAAGAACATCAGAGTCAATGCTTCAGTGTCATAAAGATAGGGAAGCTGTCTTGATTGGCTCTGCTCATTCAGCCAGTTCAGCCTTCATTCTCCCCCGAGTCTGGTTCACAATGAGCTTTGAAAGATTACTGAAACTGGAGGCTGGGTTTTCTTTGCTGTTTCCTTCCCAGGTTCCGCCTCCCAACTAACAAATTTTGTGTTGTTTTTCATGTTGTGGTTGGGGTTGGGTAGTTTGATTGAGTTGATGGTGAGAAATTCTTTCAACTGGCCAGGGTGAGGAACAGTTAGATTCTGTCTTCTCTGAATGTGGGATATTCACTGCAAAGGCCCTTTGCGATCTCAGACTGCCTTAGATTTCATAACAGATCATCTTCACAAGCTCCAAAGATTTTTGCAAAAAGACGGCAAACAGCGAAGAAAGGGCACAGCTACAGCTAATGGGAATGCCGAACGTCTCTGAGCCTCATCAACGACCCTCACACCTCGACACCAACGAACAGTTCCACTGATTGACCCGTATACATTGAGCTTTGGATGATGGAGACTGCCTTCATCTGCTTCAGAGGTGTGTAATAACACCTTTGAGCAGGTTGCGTACATGTAAAAAATCACAGTCCAGGCAGTAAATGCAATAATGAACAGCTTTTTCCCATTCTGCCTCTGTTCCTGGACTGCTGCCATTTGCTGCTTTTCCCGAGCAGAGGACTGTCTTCAATGGCAGATAAATTAAACCATTTCCCTCCACCGACAGGGAATACTTGGGGATGGTACACGTTTTTCAGCTCCTTCTTGGACACTGGAAGGGTGAAGAAGCAGAATAGGCAGAATCAGACGTCAGGAAATTATAAACCACGTTTGGGAACTTTCATCACATGACATAAATCAGAGAGAGAGAAGGATGCAGAGCAGCAAGAAAAGAGAGAAGCCGAAACTGAAGTCTATTCTCTTTAGAAACTTAATGCGGGATTCTTCTTTGCAGCCTGTTTGGTTTTCAGGTTTCGACTTCACACAGCAATGTTGCAGAAAGTCAATTGCAACACGGACGTCGGTTTCTTTGTGACGACCTGGCAGGAGCTAATACCTAACACCAATAGTTCCTGATTAAGAGAATCCAAGTGAAACACTCACTCACTGCGAGTCATCCCCAACGTCACTGAGGTGCAGGGCTGCAGACCGTTCAAAGAGGAATTGAGGGTTAAAAATGAGCCATTGGTTCTCCCTCGCCTGCTCCGTCACAGGGACAGTGAACAAAATCGGAAGTCACATGTCACCAGGTTATTGCCCAACAGATTTTTGGGAGATCACGCACTCTCACAGTCCTGCTCCTCCATCAGGTGAAGTGACACTTTTCACCGGCATCTCCACATCACACAGACAGAGAGAGTGCCGACAAAAACCCATGGCATCATCCCGTGCAGGAAGAAGCCGTTCAGCCCGTTAAATCCACGGCGATTCTCTGTCACTTGTATCTCTCTGTATGTTTTCCTTCATCGGTAAAATCCACCCTAATAATGTGAACTGTATCTGTGACGTGATGCTGTCTACAATCCTCTTGTCATGCATAACTTTTCATTTCACCTGAAGGACGCTACTTTCTGAAACAGAGTGGGGAATTACTGCAGGGCGTCCTTCGCATGTAAAACACTACAGCTGATTTTTTTTTTCAAATTCAGCACTTTATTCCTGCGATCTCAGAGAACAGTTTAAACAAATAAGACCATCGCAGACCGACGCAGAACAGGAGAAGACCATTCAGACCTTCAAACACGTGTCACCTCACGTGTAAACTTGGCCTATGTATCAATATGAAATATTTATTTCACATGCACTAACTTACGGGAAGCAGATCAAAACACATCAAAATAATGAGATCTGATTTCAATGAGATGGAGTTCAGTCTGAGATCCCTGAGAGTGTTTACAGTGAATATATCGTGCACGGGGAATAAGGAAGCAAGTTTTAAACAACTCTTACCCGTCGTCAACAGTCATCATCACTGGTGGTGAAAAGTCCTCTGTAAGTTCAACTCTCTTTCTTCTTTAATGTTCTAAAATCCCATTCACCTGTTTACTGATCCTTGCCTGTGGAAACAGTTTCTCACTGTCTAGCACCATGAAATCTCCATTTAACCTTCTTTGCTCGAAACAGAAAAAAACCCCGGCTTTTATAATATCTCCATAAATCTGAATTCCCTCAGCCCCAGGCATGATGAAGACTGAAGGTTGCGATGAGATTTTGGGAACACAATTCAGTTGATCGTTGGAAGCATGGAAAGAAAACTAAACAGAAACCGAATCTTCAGCTTCACAAATCTTTCAAAACTTTTTTCTGAGTAGACACAAATTGGAGAATAATCCATCACTGCAGAGAAACTCGTGCCAGGAAAAAGAGCAAACAGCACCGCCTCGGGAGCAGGGAGACAGTTTGAGAAGAAAATATCTTTGAAATTCTTTGCTGGCCCGAATTTCCCTGAACAAAGCGGAATGTATTTCATTCTGAAAGGCGTGCACGGCGAGTAGATTGCTCGTTGTTCTAGAGGTATGATTCTCACTTCGGGTCATGTATGCCACTGACATGTGAGAGATCCTGGGTTCGAATCCCAGACCAGCCCAGATTTTTTAACCTCACTTTCATGAACCTTCCCAGCCAGCTTTCTGAAAAATGAAGCTGGTCTCATGTTATTGTGAACACAACTCAGAGAAACACACGTTTAAAGCGAAAAAGGGTGTTTCTGGATATTTGCTCTGCAATCTGAATGATTCCAGAGATCACAAGAGCTGCAGATGCTGAAGACAGAATTGCGACAGTGTGGAGCTCGAGCAACACAGCAGATCAGGCAGCAGAGGGGTGCAGAAAAGCCAACAGATTGGTCCGAGTTCAATCGTCAGAATGAATTCTCCGCTGCATTATTGCTGAATTATGTATGTGTGAAAGTTCAGGAATCTGGGATGGAAAGTGATTTGAGACAGTGTGGAACAGGTTCACGTGAATGGTGAAGTGTGTGTAGAATGTCAGTAAGAAAGATAGATTGGAAAGTTAAGGTATTTCTCCTAGGAGAACGGAAAACTGGTCTGATTAAAGCTTTCCAAGTTGTGAGGGGTATGAACAGAGGAAATAAGGGGCTGAAAATGCTCACACAACTGAAAAGATTGAGACTGATCAGGCAGAGGTTTAAAGTCATTAGGAAAAGCAATAAGAATTACATGACAATGTATGTAATTATACAATGCCTAAGTGGATCTGTAAATCCCTGTCTGACTGCAACAAAGAGGCAGATTTTTGCCACGCAAAATGGAATTCGACGGTTCAGTTAAAAATCACAATATGCAGAGTTACAGGGAGAAGGCAAGAGAATGATATTAAAACAGACACTCATGTACTTATTGCGGAGACCCGGCGCACCCACAGCTAAGGCGAGAGACATCGCCTCTGTCCACATTTGGACAAATTTTGTTATTCTGGGTGGAATCACAACGCGACCAACAGAATGTGGGAACTTAGACAAAAGTAATATTTACACAAGCGCAACATGTCTAAGCAACAGAATATTACATAATGACAGCGAAGCTCTTTTGACATCATTCTTTAAAGTGCATGCCACACACCAGATGAAAAGCTGAATATTTGTTGAAAAAGTCACACGCGAGAGCAGCAGAGTGTTGCATGGGGAGCTTGCTGGGCCAATACTCCAGAGATCGAAAACTCAAAACCATTCTCTGCCAGTTGTTACAGGTATGTGGTGTTCTCTCCCGTACCCTGCGTTTTGATCAGTTTCCCCCTTTCCATACCTTCGTGCATCTGATATAAATAACTCATATTGATACACTGGCCAAGCTTACACAGCGGAAGTGAGATGTTTGTGAAGGCCTTCCTCTGTCGTGTGCTCTGTACTGAATTATAAAACCTCTTATCTGAGATGGGAATAAACTGGGCAAGTTGAAACACATCAGGTGCAGTTTTTTCTATGCCTGGCAGTACTTCCACGCGCCGTTTCAGATGTGGATGATGAGAGGATCAGCTTGTTGGAGACAGCATAGGAAGGCACAATGGTTCAGTGGCTGGCACTGCTGCCTCACAGCGCCACAGACCCGGCTTCAATTCTGCCCTCAGGTGACTGTCTATATATGGAGTTTGCATATTCTCTTGGCCGGTGCTCTGATTTCCTCCCATAGTTCAAAGATGTGCAGGTTAGGAGGATTGGTTGGGCTGAATTGCCCGTAGTGTTCGGCGATGTGTACGTTTTGGGAGGAATGGGATAGGGTGGGACGCTTTGAGGTGCGGTGTGGATTTGTTTGGACAAAGAGTCTCTTTACAAATTGTAGGGATTCTCTGAGCATGACGGTGCAGACACCACTATTAGGGAGATATATCACTGATACTTCAGAGAAATACATACGCTTTAGTGTCGCTGTGGCTCGATTGGCTGAATGGCCATGGGCTGACGATATCACACTCCCTGCCTTTGTGAGAGAGCAGGTGGGGGAGAAACAGTGGCTCATTGTTAACCCTCCCTTTCGCGTTGCACTGTTTGCAGCCCCGCATTTCAGGTCCGTTGGGGACGTCCCTCAGTAACTAACTGTTTCATTTGGATTCTCTTAACAGGGACAGTTGGTGCTGGAAATTAACCCCTACTCTGGAGGCAGCAAATAAATTGATGCCTGCGTTGCAAAACTGTTCTGCAGAATTGCAGTTTGAAGACGAAGTCTGAACATCAAAC
Organism: Stegostoma tigrinum; assembly: GCF_030684315.1. Classification (NCBI taxonomy): domain Eukaryota; kingdom Metazoa; phylum Chordata; class Chondrichthyes; order Orectolobiformes; family Stegostomatidae; genus Stegostoma; species Stegostoma tigrinum. Next base: position 222,981 of record NW_026728061.1, on the reverse strand, counting down.
ATGCTGTACAAAAACAAATTCAGGTTAATTTATCCAAGGGAAGAGTCTCATGGGTCCATTTCTTTCGCGCCAGCTCATTATCGTTCTATCCCTCAGATAAGAGACATTTAAAGAAAGTTCATAAGGTGATCATTTCCTGCGTATGCTTGCAACTGACACCACCCATCTTAAGTAATTAAGAGGGAGCCATATGAGTTCTGCCTCACCTCCAGCACTGCCAGCAAAGAGAAAAACATTGGTTCAATATTCCAGCAAATGAGAGAGCCTGGTCCCGTGGGCATGGATAAACAGTACCGTCCAGGTATCGGGGAGACAAAATGAGTAGACGATGCTCTGAGATAACACAGTGTGAAGGGGGTCGAACTCAAGAGGCCAAGCAGCATCAAGTGAGCAGCGTAGGTTGACGTTTTGGGTTGGCACCCTTCTTCAGAAACGGGGGAAAGGAAGGGGATTCTGAAATAAATAGGGAGACAGGGGGAGGCGGCTAGAAGATGGATAAAAGAGAAGATAGGGTGAGAGGAGACAGACAGGTCAACGTGGTGGGGTTACAGCCAGTGAAGGTGAATGTAGGAGGGGAGTTAAAGGGGGATAGGTCAGTCCAGGGAGGGCAGACATGTCAGGGGGTTGCGATGAGGTTAGTGAGGAGGGGGTAAGGGTGGGGCTTGAGGTGGGAGGAATGGTTAGGGAGGCGGAGACTAGCTGGGTTGGTTTGGAGACACACTAGAGGGTGGGGAGAGTTTGAAGCTTGTGAAGTCCATACTGATTCCCTTGGGCTGCAGAGTTCCCAAGCTAAATATGAAGTGCTGTTCCTGCATCTTTCAGGTGGTTTCTTTGTGGCAATGCAGGAGGCCCAGGATGGACGTGTCATCCGAGGAGTTGCAGGGGTGGAATTGAAATGGTTTTCGACTGGGAGCTGTAGTTGTTTGTTGAGAACAGAGGGTACGTGTTCCGCAAAGTGGCCCCCAAGCCTCCGTTTGGTTTCCCCGATGCAGAGGAGGCGACAGTGAGAACAGCAGATTCAGTACATCACATTAACAGATGTGCAGGTGAACATCTGTTTGATGTGAAAAGTATTCCTCGGGCTTGGGATTGGTGTGATGTGGGAGGTGTGGGGGCAGATTTAGCACTTGCTTCAGTTGCAGGGAAAAGAGCAGGGGTGGTGGGACTGAAGAGGAGTGTGGAGCGGACAAGTGTGTCATGGAGAGAGTGGTCCCTCTGGAAAGCACGCAACGGTGGGGAGAGGAAAATGTCGTTGGTGGTGGGAACGGATTGCAGATGGCTGAAATGTCGGAGGATGATGCGTTGGATTTGAAGGTTGGTGGGGTGGTAAATCAGGACAAGTGGGATTCTGTTTTGGTTATTATTGCGAATAGGGAGTGTGAATTTTTGAATTGTGGGAACTGTGGGAGACACAGTTGAGGGCATTTTTGATCCCTGTGTAGGGGGAGTAGCAGTTTTTGAAAAAAAAGAGGGCATCTGGAATGTTCGGGAGTGGAATGCCTCATCTCGGGAGGAAATGCGGTGGAGGCAAAGAAATTGGGAATAGGGGATGGCATTTTTACAGGAAGGTGGGTGAGAGGAGGAATATTCCAGGTAGTTGTGGGAGTCAGTAGGGTTAAAATGTGTATTCGTTTCCATTTGGATGCCAGAGAGGTCCAGGAAGGTGACGGATGTGTTGGAGATGATCCAGGTAAACTTAAGGTTGGGGTGGAAGATGTTAGTGAAATGGATGAACTGTTCGAGCTTGTCATGGGAACACGAGGCTGCGCCGAAACAGTCGTCAATGTAACAGAGAAAGCGATGGGGGATAGGGCCAGTGTAGCTTTGGAAGAGGTATTGTTCGACATTACCTACAAAGAGGCAGGCAGAGCTTGGGCCAATGAGGATACGAATGGCCACCCCCTTTGTTTGTAGGAAGGAGGAGGAATTAAAGGAGATGTTGTTGAGGGTGAAGTCGAGTTCAGATAAGCAGATGAGGGTGCCAGTGGAGAGGGATTGGTCGGGTCTGCGGGACAGGAAGAAGCAGAGACAACGCTCTGAAAACTGTTTGCTGCCTGGAATTCCTTGAGAAACGTGGGATGTATTTCACACTCAGCGACTCTCAGCTGATCCAAGAGTGGCCTGTCTGACCTGGTTCTTTGGTCTAGGGGCTTGATACTTGGTTCGGGTCTTGTGCTATGTAGCACTGTATGCTGTCCTGGTTTTAAGTCCTCTTGTGTTGTCTTCAGTTTTGCTAAAATGTCCAATCAATTTTCTCGAAAACCAATTTCGTTAAAAAGAGCTCGAGCTGCCTGATTTTAGGATCGGGCAGAGGTATCATTGCAGCAAAGACGGAGAAGGGATTCACTTGTTCAAAGGGACAACAAGAGTTTCAGGATGTTCACAGAGACAATCTGACCCTTGATGATTCCTTCATCCGCAATATAACTCATTTGTGCATGTGAAACTTCAGAAAGCAGTGACATGAAGTGATTGGAGATAGCACGAAACAGGTTCATGTGAAAATGCAGACAAAGAGGACACTGGAAGAACACAGCAGGCCAGGCAGCATCAACAGGATTGCATCTGGAGGCATTGAAGGTGTTGGCAGTGTGGAGCATCGAAGGTAGTTCCAAATTTTAAAGATTTCAAATGTACCTGTACGCCAGCAATGAAGATAGAATGGAAAGTTGAGACAGTTCTCCTTGGAGAACAGAAGGTTGAAAGCTGGTCTGATTGAAGCTTTCCAAGTCACGTGGGTTCTAAACAAGGAAATAATAAAAAATGCTCCCACGCCATGCCTGAAAGGAGGAAGAATGATTAGGCAGAGATTTAAAGCTATTATAAAAAAAGAAGCTAAAGTGACATGAGGAAGAACATTTTCACACCAGGAGTGGTTATGATTGGTAAATCATTTTCTGACAGTGCCAGAAAGGCAGATTCAATCAATACAAAACAGTATTCATTCTGTTCAAAGGAACAAATCACTAAATAGCTACAATATGAAAACTGGTCCTTTGGCCCAACAAGTCCACAACACATCACAGAGCATCCCACACAGGCTCATACACCTATAACCCACCGAATGTACACATCCCTGAACACTATACATAATTTTAGCATGGCCAATCCACGTAGCCTACATCACCTTTGGACTCTGAAGCGAAACCCGAGCACCCAGAGGAAGCCCTCGCAGGGGAATGTGCAAACACCACACAAACAGTCACACATGGTCGGAATCCACCCTGGGTCCCCGGTGTTGTGAGGCATACGTGCTAACCACTGAGCCAGTGTGCCGCCCAAAACGTAGCATTACAGCAAGAAGACAAAATAATAATACTAAAAGAGACAATCACTTGCCTTGTGTGGAGATGTGACGCAGCTAAGGCAGACTGCATAGCCTCCATCTGTGTTGTGACAAATATTGTGATTCTGAGTGAAATCATAGTCGACGAAGAGAATGTGGGAACTCAGGCTATGGTCATGTTCACACAGCCGTAATACGTCTGTTGACGTCACACTGGAAGGAACATGCCGCACTCCAGATGAAAAGCTGAATACTTGCCTGAAAAGGTCGAATAATAGAAGCTAGCTGAGTGGTGTGGTGGAAGTAAACTGGGCCCCTAACCCACCAGACCATGGATCAAAGCCATCTTCTGCTATTTGCTACGTGCATATGTTGAGTGTGGTAGTGTCCTACGTTGTGCAGTTTTTAATCAGCTTCATGCACCTGAAATAAATATCTCATATCCCATATTAAAACACTGCATCAGTTTACACAGGTGAAGTGACTCGCTTGTGATGTTCTGAATCCTGTTTTCGGTCAGTCTGCTATGAAATGAGTCATGAAGCCTCCTCTCTGCGAAGACTTGCAGTGTGTGACTGTGCCTGGCAGTAATTCCCCACATTGATTCAGCCATGAATGACAAAAGGATCCAGATGTCAGAGAAAGCGTTATGAGGACAAATATCACCGATAGTGAAGAGCCACAGAACGATACAAGTGACAAAGAGTCGCTGTGGATCCGATCGGCTGTACGCATTCTTTCTGCACGGGAATGACGCCATGTGTTGATGAGAGCACTCTCCATGTCTCTGTGAGGGAGTGGGTGGGGGAGAAACAATGGCTGATTATTAACCCTCCCTTCCACAATGTGCTGTCTGCAGCCCCACAACTCAGGGCCGTTGGGGATGTCTCTCAGTGCGTGAGTGTTTCACTTAGATTCTCTTAATCTGGGACTGTTGGTGTCAGATATTAGGATCTGGCCTGGTGGCAGTGCAAAAAAATGATGCCCGCATTGCTGAGATGTCTCTTGCAGGATTCCTGTTTGCAGGCAAATCCTGACAACCGAACAGGCTGCATGTAAAAATCCCATTTTAAGTTGCTGAAGGTATAAATCTCCACTTTTGTGTTCTCTCTTTCCAATCAGCTCTCCAAGATTCTGTCTCTCTTTGGGAAATGTCATTTGATGAAAGTTCCAAATCGCTGTTTATGATTTGTTGCACAAACCTGATTCTACCCTTCTGCTCCTTCCCTCTTCCCGTGTTTGACACACAGCTACAGAGCATCTATCATCCGCCAGCACTGCCTGTCCGAGCAGAGAAATCGTTTAAAGCATCTGCCAATGGAGAGAACCCTGTCGCAGGGGAAGAGACAAGTAGCACATTCGCAGGAACAGGAATACAGAATGAGAAGATGTTCATTGCTACTTTCACTGCCCGAAGCAACGGGAGGAGTATTTTTGTCTAATCAACCTGTTCCGAGATGTCACTACACACCCCTGGAACATGTACAACTTGAAATCTTGTCTCTTAACCCAAAGAGGCATCATATCACTGTCTGAGTGACCCCTGATTTATTGACAAGTAGGACTTCGCTAGGCTGGGTCATTGGTCTCGAGGTCTGATTTTCAATTCAAGTGAATGTGGATTGTGCGAGATGTTGCAGGGTTAAATTCTGATTGAGCCCCTGTTGCCTTTAACGTGTTTTTATTAAATCTTCTGGAGACTATGAAGGTGGTTCTTTATGAATTCCATTTCGGTCTATGATCCTAAGGTATGTTTGCTCTGAATATATCACACGTATCTACTTCACCTGAAGATGGAGTCATGCACTGTAACGTTGTGATTTCAGATAAATCTGTTGATGAGTAAACTGATGTTGCGTGACTTACAATTTCATATCACACTCAGAAGAAGAGGAATCAAGTTTTAAACAACGTCTGCCCATGGTAATCTGTCTTCCTCACTGGTGTTGACAAGCGCTACATAAATGCAAATATGGTTCCTTTAAGTGTCGTTAAATCCAATGCTTTGTTTATTGAACTATTCAGTGGAAAGAATCTATCACTATCAGCTTCATCAAACTGCCCAACCCCATTAACAACCCCTATTACCCACCCCAAGCATTATTTAGCAGCGCCAAAATTGTCTGTTGGTAGGTGGAAACATGGAAAGGAAGCAAAAGAGATAAGCCAGTCACCAGCTTTGTAAATCTTTCTGAATACTTTGTGAACCAGACTCTGGGCAGAGGGAAGGCTAAAATTTCCGACTGAGCAGGGCCAGCCAATGCAGCTTTCCCTTCTTTAAGATGTTGGGACAGTGGCTCTGATGTTTTCTGTGTCATTACCTGATCTGAGACATTGAAATGATCAGAGTGCAATATAAAGTTCAGTAATTCAAACAGAATCTCGGCTCTGGTACAATCAGATACTTGGGAACAGACAGAAATTGCAAAGGCGCCAAGGGAGATGGACCCATTTCAGGAGATCTGGTTCCTGGTGACACAAACGTCTCGGCTGTGGTGGGCTGGTGGGGTGTCAGACTGTTTCTGTGTCTTCACAAAAAACGTCCCAAACATTATTTGTAAAACTAAACCTGGCAAAGGACAGTTGCTATTCTTACCAAATCACAACCAATTTGAAATCTCATTGCCTATCCCTAATTAACTTAAGGTGGAGGTGATGGGCCAATTTATTGACATTCTTGGCACGGAAGTACAGCTATTATGCCATCAGAGATGGAATTCCAGGATTTAGACCCAGCGACACTGAAGGTGTCTTTCTAACTCAAAATTGTGTTTTGCTTGGAGGGGTCATAACGACATTCTCATATTTCAGCTCACAGTAATGGTTGTCATTGCCTGGAAAAGTAATTTATGATCCACCTGAAGCTCCCTTTTGGGATTTGGTTCACTAAATGCCGAGGCCTGTGATTCACCGTTAGAGAATTAGAGATTTTCTCTGCTAATTTATCGTGATGACATCATTGCCGCATGATTATAAGAAGCAGAAAAGGAGCTGCGTCGTAACCGACTTTGTCCCAAATGATAAAAACCGTAAGAACTGCAGAAGGTATAAATCACGAATAAAAACAGAAGTTACTGGAATATCTAAGCAGCATCTGTGAAGAAAAAAAAAATCAGAGTTGACGTTTCGGGTCCAGTGACCCTTCCAGTTATAAGGAAGTGTCACTGGCCCCGAAACGTTAACTCTGATATTTTACTTCACCGATGCTGCCAGACCTGCTGGGCTTTGCCAGCAACTTCTGTTTTTGTCCCCAGTGATATTCAAGGTATCACAAAACTAAGAACTGCAGAGGTGGGAAATCTGAGATAAAAACAGGAATTTACTGATAAACCCAGTTGGCCTGAGAACATCTGAGGGGAGAAACTGAGTCACCACTTCAGATCCACTAACCGTTTGTCAGCACGAGGTTAGCTGTACAATTCTATATTATAATGCTGGGGAAATTATCCCTTTTATATGGTGAATCGGCATATTTATCAAAATGTGTCATTAGTTTCCACCCGTTTACTGTACAACTTCAAAGAACATTATCAGCTCTAATGCTGCTTCTGTCCCCCTGAGGTGGTGAAAGGCTCGGTATAAATGATTGCCTTTTTCTTTCCCTTTCAGTCAGTTAGCGGCCATGTCGAATGGAGAATTGGTCCTTTCGGTGTCTACCTCAAAATGTCTCTCTATTTGTCTGTCTTTGTCTATCCAACTCACCCCCTTTCACATTTTCCAACTCTAAATCTGTCCATATCCCTTATTTCCCATTTCTACTCTGTGAAAAGTGTGAAAGTTGGAAAGTGTTTGAGAGTGGTGATACTGAGACTCTTTCCCCCTCTGGCTGTAGAGCCTAGACGTGGACTAATGTTCTTCGGATATTGTGCCTGTCACTTCGGCCTGAGGTCATGAGACATTTTTTATCCCTCAAAATATAATAAGGTATTAGAGTCTGAAGTATAATTCCCGATTCACTGAAAAAAAAACAGACATTCCAACCTGAATTACCCGATTACAGTGATGTCTTTATGTGAGGTGTAAAGTGAATGAACGGTGTCAGCAGACAGTGAGCGATCAGCGCTATTATCACAACATTACTCAGTAAAGGCACTGTTTGTCCTGCCTCACGCTGTTCTTCCTGCAAAACTCCAGGAAGACTTCCTCAGTTCCTCTCATCAACATTGCTGCTTAGATCTGAGAGCAGTGTAAACAAGGAATGTTGCACATAAAGCAAAGGCACTACTGGGATTTAAACTCAGATCTAGATGCTTCATACACAGGGGCAGAAGCCAACTTAGCCATGGCACTTTCGACTATGCATGCTTGAATTTTCCCATTGACATACACACTTCTTTAAGCATGCAATGGGAAAATTTTATTGCGGTGTCACTGTTGCGCAGTGAGAATTTCAATCAATCCCCACTTTTGCAAACACGGACAGCTCACCGCAGAACATTCTCTCCTGCGAATGCAAAGAGAGAGACGATCTCCTCTTGCATTGGTTTAAAACTTATAATTTCACCTGTTTAAACTGACAGTAGAAACAGAATTGTTTCATCCTCTCAGGTACGGCGTTAATACACACAGAGGGACCCTCACAAGAGGTGCAGTGTCATTGTGGTAAATCGTTCAACTCATCTGAATCCAGGGCCCTGGCTAGAAACGACCAGAGATTTCACGCTGAATTTGTTGAGGACTTTGATTCGAAGAGACCACGACTCAAATATAAAAATACATTTGACTGGACGGGGCCATAACATTGTGCAGTGGCATTGATTGAAAAGATTGCAAGTTCCAGCAGGGAAACAGGTGACAGTAAAATGATTGGATTGCTGGAAATTGAAAGTTGTACGTGAGCGTGGGACTATTTCATCTCACTGTCGCTTTCATAACCTCGCTCATGGCAACTGTCAAATTGCTAGGGTAGGAAAGCTGCCATGTTCACTCGAGCGAAGGATATAACATTGCAATCTTCCATTCCAAAGTCAGGCGTGTTATCTACTATACCGCTGGCTCAAAACCTGTTGTCGCATCTTTCATTCTGTCGAATTGTGACGTTAATAGGGACGTCAACGGAAAGAACATTCACAAGGTGAATAATTAGCTAAGATAATCACTGTCACTGCTTTACTACGATAGCCTCCACTTTGTCACGCAGTGATTTTCACTGGTAAATAAAACACATTTGTTCTCAGCTGTCTGCTTCATGGTCACATGTTTCTCTGCTAGAAATTGCCAATGTTACATTCACAGTCACTGTGCTAGTTTATATCTCGTTGGAGTGAAATGTACGTTCATATTTCAGTCTCTGTTCTTCGGGTCAGGACGCTGAACAAAATCAGCGAGAAACGTCAGTCGTTTTTAGCCATTGCTCTGGAATCAGATGAGTTGAACAATGCCATTATTGGTGCCACCCCTTCATCGCACATCAGCACCACCAAACAAGCTCCCGCTGGCATCAGCCTGAGTTGTCGTCCCTTACAGTACATCTGCTGAACAACATCAGATTATCACTGCTCCGCATCCTTCACACTGAATCCCACGGCAATAACATGAGTGGTTTGGAAACTTGGAGAGAGAAACTTTGCTGCTCAAAATAGATCTGGCGTGAAGAACAGGCACAACTATGTGTACAAATCAGATCACAATGGTTCCTGCCAGGATCACTGTTGCTCTCTGGTTCAGAGTTTGCATCACTCTGGCCTCGATACCGTTTCCACTCAGCAAATAAGTTTTGACTTCTCATCTTGAGAATTATCTGAATGAAAGCGAATTCCTGATTACACACAGAGTACAGACCAGTGAGATTTAGCCTCCATGTTGAAGTACAATGACAGCGATGCGCGGGAAAACTACCATTACAACTCCTCCACCGACCACCCACCCACCCCGCAAGCGTCTGATCATTCGCTGTTGGAAATATGTCATTGTTCATTCATGCGAAGGAGTTCAAGTGTTCAAGGAAGTAACTCATCACCTCCAAGCTGCGGTAATTAGAGGCGGGGATTAAATCCAATCCCAGTGACTGACGTCCAAATCCGAGGCACCATTACTCAAAAGTTACAGTTTCGAATAGGACGCCTGCAATTGGTCAGGAACAAGTCCACTTTGAGCAGGTGAAATGATCAGTTTTAAACCAATACAAAAGGAGATTGTCTCTTTCTGTGCAATTACAGGGGAGAACCTTCAAATGTGAAATATCTATGTTTGCAAAAGCGGGTTTCATTGTAGTTGTCACTCAGCAAAATTGATGCAGAAAACCTGTTCCTGATTGCAAGCTTAAAGTAACGCATATGCAAAAAGCAACGTCGAACGCTGGCACGGGTGGCTTCGTTGGTTCAAGCACCTCTCTAGTAAGCAGGAGCACCTGGGTTCAAATCCCAACAATGCCTAAACTTTATATCTATTGTTCCTTGTTTAAAGCTGTTTCACATGATCTAACAAGCAATGTCCTGTTAATGGAGTACAGCATTCCTTTACGGAGTTTGGCTGGACAATAGGTTGAGGCAAGATAAACTGCTGCCTGACTGGGGCAATGGTGTGGAAATGATACAGATACCATGAGCTGAAAACTTTCATTCTCTGCCATAAAAAAACTTTCATTCACTTTCCACCGACTGGACAGACATTATTGTCGTTGTGTGCTTGCACTGGTGTTGCTTTTTCTTTGCTGGTGCATTAAGAATTTTATTTCAAAGTCAAACAACTCATTATATTTTGAGGGTCTCCTTACCTCAGGCCCATAGACAGACACTGTATCCGAGTAATATTGGCCCAGTTCTCGACTCGATAGCCGGTGAGGGCAATAGTCTCAGCACCTCCCCTCTCAAACACTCTCTGAATTTCACACGTTTCAATGAGCATAAATCGGAAATGGGAGCCATGGATAGACGGAGAATGGGAGAATTTGAAAGGCCTGAAGTGGTTGCACAGAGACAAAGTGAGGCAAACAGAGACATGTAATGCAGTAGACACTAACAAAAACCATTCCGCGATTCGACATGGCTGGTAATTGGCAGAAAAGGAAAGGAAAAGGCAACCATTTAAGAAGGACCTTTCCCCACCTCAGGACAACAGAAACAGCATTAGGGTCGCTAAAGTCCTTTTAGAACATAGATCATAGAGCAGTCCAGCACAGTGCAGGCCCTCGGCCCAGGATGTTGTGCCTGACCTTTACTCTAAAAGTTCTGATTGTCTGCAGAACTTGCTTGCCTTTGAAGTTGTAAAGTTGACGGTTGGAAACTTATGAGATATTTCGATAAAAATGATGATTTGACAGAAAATAGCGACGATTTCACTGACTTTATAATACAGAAGTGACCCTCAGTGGATCTGAAACATTAACTCTGTTTCTCTCCGCAGATGCTGCCAGACCTGCTGTGGTTGTCCATCAATGCATTGTTGTGTTTCAGATTTCCAACTTGGGCAGTTCTTTGCTGCTGGTTAGATTGAATGTCGTTTGGGATAAAATAGGCTTCCTCGCAGCTGCTTTCCTGCTTCCAAAAACCAGTCAGCAGTGCTGCCATCACAAAACACTAGCAAAGGCGAATTTGCAATCCCTGACTCGGGATAGCGTCAAGGCCGTGGTTGTGGAAACTCCAAATTCGAACCATTTCACTGCAATGGAAGGCGCGGGGATACACGTTGAATGGCACTGCTTTAACTTTTCCCTTTTTGCTCAGTTTGGCTGGAGATCAGTTTCTCTCTGCCTTCAATGTTTATAGTACGGAGATGGGCCATTCGGCCCATCATGCCATTGCGTGCCAACAGGCATCCAAATATTCTGGCCCCAGTTTCCAGAATTTGCCCATGGCCTTTTGTGGAGTTTCGAGAGAAAATTCAATGAGATTATCCCTGTAATTAACCGATGGGACTGAGGTTTTGTGGTAATGCAACTGTTTTGCAACCTACTTAAGGGGGTCATCCTCATTTGTTGTCGCTGGGAAAGATATATAGAGGTCTCCCGGACAGGGACAGATGTCTCAGGATTACACTGGCTACATGTGTTTCACGTTCACTCTCCATCCCCACACAACTTACCCCGACAAAAGACAGCTTTATGTGGGGCACAAGCAAGTTCACAAGACAATGAGAAGTTCTGCTATTAGCTCGGATATGAAACAGCTCAAATTGTGCCACATGCTCGTCGTGTGCAACTTTTAATTGACAATTACTTCAGCTCCTGGGAATCTGACAACAAAAAGGTCCGGCACACATTCCTCTTAGGAAACATGTGCTGACTCAAACCTGCAATCTTCTGATCTGAAGTCAGACACATTGTAGAAAGTGCTACTGGCCCAAAACCAAGCACAAATTGCTACATAAGATAACAAAGTGTGACGCTGCATGAACATAGCAGGCCACGCAGCATCACAGGAGCACAAAAGCTGACGTTTCGACCCTAGACCCCTCATCAGGTGACCATCTCTGATGAAGGGTCCCAGCCCGAAACGTCAGCTTTTGTGCTCCTCAGATGCTGTTTGGCCTGCTGTGTTCATCCACATACACACTTTGTTATCTTGGATTCTCCCGCATCTGCAGTTCCCATTATCTCTGATCACAAAATGCTACATCTTGTCAAGTTGTGATGGTAACCGGGATCAAGGTAGATATTTTGATTCACGCGGGAAGCACCAGCAAAGAAAATCGCCGTCACTGCTTCATTTCAATGCACCCTACTTTTTGAAGCCGTGAATTTCACGAGCAAAGGAAACACATTTTTCTTTAGGTGCCTGCTTCTCTGTCTCCGACATCTCAGCTGGAACTCGGCGTCGATTTATTCACAGTCACTGCACTAGTTTATGACCTAATCTGGCAAACTTTCATTCTTTGAATCATGGTCTCTTCTACTCAAGACCACAAACAAATTCAGAGAGAATTCTCGGGTCATTTCTAGCTAGGGGTCTGGAATCAGACAAGTTGAACGATGGCTTTATTCGTGCAGACTCTTCACTGCAGTTCAACGCCTCAAAACAAAGTCTTGTTAGCATCAGACTTGGCGTTGTACCTTGTTGCTGTACATCTACGAAACAACATCAGCTTATCACGGCTCTGCCTTTGGAAACATAACCTTTGCCAAGTTCCAACATTTTCTTGGTCCAACTCTGATTACACCCAAAATCACAAAATCATGAACAAAAACAAAGTTGTTGGAAAAGCTCAGCAGGTCTGGCAGCATCTGAGAAGAAAAAAAAAACAGAGTTACTGTCTCGGGTTAAAACTGAGGAAAGGTCCCAGAACCCAAAATATTAAGTCTCTTTTTTCTGCACAGATGCTACCAGAGATGCTGAAAATTTCCAACAACTATTTCTGCTTTTGTTATTCATGTCTGAAACAGGGTGGATAAATATTGCAGGGCATGGAAAAGAAACAGGAAGAAATATGTTTCAAGTTCATCAGTTAATCCCATCTCGTGTGAAAGGCTTTACAACTCAGTTCAGAGCAGGAAGAGATGATTCATACCTTGACGAGAGCATCACCCCACCTGTGCATCAATTCGAAAGATGCATTTCAGATGCATAAAACCGAAATGTGCTCATGACGCAAGGCATAGAACAAAATATCAGCTATCCACAATGAATAACAGAGGACCGTTTTGATCCAACAGACTCCTGGCTCATGAGCTCAGCACATTCCTGTACTGCCACTTTTCCTCTGAGGGGAGCCTGCTTCTTTTCATTTGGCGTGGGATATGTAACTTCAAGAATGAATTCAAAAGATTTTATTGTTGATGTGTGATACTCTGTGCACAATTGAGTCTCGCCTATGGAAACATTACCTTTGTCTAAATTCCCACATTCTGTTGGTCGAACTCTGATTTCACTCAGAATCACAAAATGTGTCTCAACGCAGACGGATACCATGCAGCCCACCTGAGCAGTGGCCGCTCTCCACAATGAGTAAATGAGTGTCTCTTTTAATGTTATTCTCCTTCCTTCTCCATGTTACAGTGCACACTGTTACTTTAAAAATAACCAGCAGATTTCCTTTTGTGTCAAATGAATCTGCAACTTTGATAATTTCGGGCAGTGATTTACAGTACCTCTCACTCTGTTCAAAGTTTCAAACAGACTGGTTTTCAGTTATCTGTTCTCCAAGGAGCTTTCCCAAGTTTCCAATTTATCTTCATTGCTGACTTGCCTCATCCACGGCATCATTCGAGTCAATCTGTTCAGCGCTGTCTCCAATCACTTCACATCTTTGCTTCCGAAAGTTTAACTCCCAGAACTGAGTAATAATGCAGCTGGTGGATTCATTCAGAATCAAATTGCATTGGAGAAAAAACTGAAACTCTAGTTTTGACTTTGAGCGAGTGTTTCCATTTGACTTATTCACTACAATGGTACTTCGGCCTCATCCACAATTCAGGCAATTCAACATCATTTAACAAAGCTGGTTGGACAGAAAGCTGATCGGCCTTTGTGGCAAAAGTGAATTGGAAAACCTGGACTCAGTTTAGTATTGAACCCAGGACTTCTAACATGCTGAAAGTGCATTTTAGTGAGATTCATACTCCTTGACCAATGAGCCATTCTCGTACTCACTTGCCCACTGGTGAACCAACTGAGACTTGCTCAGAGCGAGCACCTCCCACATTGTTCTCGGAATTCGAAGCAGCAAATTGTATCAAAAGCATTTTCCTCGCATTCTGTCTCCCTGCTGCCGTGCCAGTGCTGTTTGCCCCTTTCCCGGTACTGGTTTCTCACCATTGGTGGGTTACATCAATTTCTTCCACTTGGTTCACAAAAAGATTTGGAAGATTCACTAAGCTGAAGACTGGGTTTTTGTTTATGTTCTTTTCCATCTTTCCACCTCCCAAATGATTTCTCCCCCTGACCCCCCAAAAAAAAATTTCACCACAATTGAGTTTCTTCATCCTGCCCAGGGATGAGAGTGTACAGTTTTGTGGGTAGGTTCCAGTGGCCGGGATTGTTCTGTTTCGAGCATGCAGAATTAAAAGGAGATTTGATGGGGCGAGTATTTGGATGAAGCAGACAAAGAAACTGTTTTGAGGGATAACGAAGTGTGGAGCTGGATGAACACAACAGGCCAAGCAGCGTCTTAGGACCATAAAAGTTGACGTTTTGGGCCGAGACACTTGATCAGAAAAGTTTTTTTTTCTGCTGAAGGGTCTAGGCCCGAAACGTCAACTTTTGTGCACCTAAGATGCTGCTTGGCTTGCTGAGTTCATCCAGCTTCTCACTTTGTTATCTCGGATTCTCCAGCATCTGCAGTTCCCATTGCCTCTGATCACAGTTTTGAGGGAACTGGCATTTTAGAACATAGAAGATAAAAAGAGTCGTGTTTATGCTGGACTTTACACCACCTGTAATAAGGTCCATTGAGTACGGGCAGGTGTTCTTTTAAACTTGCTTCCTGCTTGTCCATATGCAATATATTCACCACAAAGAGACTGAGGGATTTCAAATTCAATCCCAGCGAAACTAGACCCCATAAGTGAAGAATGGAGCAAGACACTGAACGCCCAAAATCGCTGCCTATTAGAACCCCAGAGCTGCTCCTTGTTACATTATCCACATGAAACAGGAATCATACCCTTGGACCAATGAACCAGCAGCAGTGCAGCGCCGTTAGCACCAAATAAGGTGGGTTTTCTTGTCAAACAAGGATATTCTTGTTGCTTCGGGATGTAAAAGCAGCCCCTCGTTTTAATAACAGCCTTTCCCCATTCTGACTACCTGCTCACAAGAGGCTTTGTTAGCTCCCTTCCGCCAGGAGGGACACTCTCCATTGGTGACTGGAATGAGCCATATTCCATTGGTAGGCAGTGCTGTGGGAGAACAGCACAAATGCGCTCTCCTGCTCCCTGTTAAACACGGGCTTGTGGAGCAGGGGAGGGAAATGTTGGGAGTGGGAGGTATGAAAAGTGCGGAAGGCTGTGCAAAAGGGAGATTGCACATGCACAGAATCTAACATTCTTTTTGGGAACCTTGTCCAAATTATTGCATCTGATACAGTGTTAAAAGTGCAGAGCTGCTCAGAAAAAGAGAATCTCTCTCAATTTGGGTGACCTGTATCTGTGTGCTTCTCGATGCCAAAGGGAGGTCGCTGCAGCCTGAATCAGATTGGAGTGTTACTACAGCGAGCTCTGTCCCTCAGGAACACTGTGCCTGATGGGTATAAACTTCACCACATTGTTCCCAACTCAGAGAATAGCTTTAATCTTCAAACCACCCCAGAGTGACTGCGAATGGGAGAACACACTTCAGACCATCATCATGACACTCCTGGTGAGAAAACGGAATATGTTAGAGCGGACAGTCTCTACTGGCACATTTTTCATAATTTACCCCCATAACTTGCCCCCATGACAATAAAATCATGTTGAGAGATTGACTCTGTTACAGATAGCAGGAAACTGCTGAGATGGTTTGACTTGTTTTTGAAAACTTTTGACCAAATTATGCAGAGCACCAAATACTTCTCCCTGTTGTTAATGAAATGATAAACAACTAAACACAAAGAAAGAAATTGCTTTAAAATTTCAGCAAAAATCTGTAGCTTGGGTTGTGGGTGAGGTTGTAGACTTGCTCACTGAGCTGGTTTGTTTTTATTTAGACATTTCGCCACCATGATAAATGATATCATTGGTGGAGCCTCCAATGTAGCAATGTTATTGTACTCTGCTTGGTATTTATACTGTCTGGTCCACTATGGTGAGTAGTGTCATTTTTGGTTTTGGTTTGTATGGGTTTGTATATAGGGTCCAACTCTACATGTTTGTTTCTTGCATTACTGGTGGAGAACCAAGCTTATAGGAATTCCCATGCTCCAATGACGATATCACCTATCATGGTGACTAAATGTCAAGCCCAAAACAAGCCAGCCTGACGAGCAAGTCAACAGAGAAATTACACAGTAACAAATCTGTTGAATCAAGGTTGGTGAAGAATTGAAATCGATGGAATGAAAAGCCCCACGAAACTGGGGATGTGACATTATCTGTGAGGAATTACTTCTGAGACTCGGGGAGAGTGCACAGTTCTGTTCCCAGGCGTCAGTCATTCGACCACCTCTCTTCTGGACAGATATTAATGACCCTCACTTTTGTACACAGTGGATAATCCCAAAATCCTAAATTACACAATTCTCGCAAATAAGGTAATCAATGCAGACAGGCAGAGATGCTGATTTTTTTTTCCTAACAATCTTCCACTGTTTGATTTGAACCTAAAACATTTCAGCTCTGCAAGAAGTGCAGTAAAGTAGATGGATTAATATCTGGTGGTGGCGATTCACATTATCTTAAGCCCTTTATTGATTAAAACTCTCCCCCAGAAACATCACTGAAAAATGAGAACAAACCTCACTATTCGATACAGCCATGGCTGATCTAACACTTCAACGAATTCTCCCAACCCATGCACACAACTCTATGTGCCATTGGGAATCCAGATATTTGTCAATCTCTGCCATCAAAAATAAAATATCAACTGTGGGAAGGAAAGTTCGTATTGCAAACCAGTTGGGCTCCTCCACAAACATTGCAGGTTGGGCCAGTGAACAATTGATTCTGGTCTGATTATTCGGTATTATTCCCTGAAAGCTGAACCTGAAAATCTGACGAACATTATCTGGTCAGAAGTGGAGACTGGAGTGACAATGAATCTGCTTTTGCAGGCCATTGACTTCTGTCAAACATTGAAATAAAATTTGATAAGCTGTAGAGCTGGATGAACATGGCAGAACAAGCAGCATCAGAGGAGCAGGATAGCTTACATTTCAGGCCTGGACACTTCTTGATTTCTGCTGAAACATGAAAGTAATTACTTTTTTGAATTGAGTTGTTTACCATTTCACTAATCACAAGGCAAAGTACCTGCTGCTTTGCACAATTTCTCTGCTCCGTTATCCATCTTCCATCCACCTCCCCCTGTATTTCAGAATCGCCTACCATTCCCCCATTTTTGGGGAAGAGTCCAGACCTAAAATGTTAGCCTTCCTGGTCATCTGATGCTGCATTCATCCAGCTGTACACCTTATAATCTCAGATTTCTCCAACATTGGCAGTTCCTGCTATCTCTTAAACCTGACTCTGGTAGAATTTGAACCCACAACTTTTCAGCGGTAAGACAAATAAATCCATTGAATTCCAATGCATTTCCCATTGTTGCCACAGCGCCCCACTCGATAATGATTGTAGAACTACGGAAAGTTGGCTTTGGAACATTATCTTCCTTGTCTTTTATCAAACATTTGTTTTCTTCGGAAAGAAAGTCACCGGGCGTGAAACGTAATTTTGATTTTTCTTCACAGGTGCTGCCAGATCTGCCCAGCTTTTCCAGCAACGTCTGCTTTTACATCTGTTTGTCCTCGTAACACTTGCCACACTATCCCTGTGTGATCTGGCACTTCACGTGATCATCTAAACACCCCGAATATTTTCTGATGATTCTCAGCTTAACCATGCCTTCAGCTGGTGAATGCTAATCACATCTTCCTTAAATCTCCTCCAAACCTTCTGGTCCTTGCTTTTAATCATTATCGATGGTCATTCATCCTTGACAACAAGATTGAGTTCAGTCAAATATCCTGAATGTATCATCTTCATAATTTTGTCCACGTTAATCCGCTCCCCATTGAGCTATCTCTGCCCTCAGTAAAACAAGTCCAGTCTAGCTTGTTTATTTTCACAGATGAAATATTCCACCCCAGGCAATATCTAGTGAATCTGTTCTGGAAGCCCGCTAGTACACTTACACCGTTGTTGGAGTCTAGCAATCAGAATTGAACAAAGTTTTCTGAGCAAAAGCAGAAATTTCTGGAGGAATGCAGCACGACTGTCGTCATCTGTAGATATGATGGATGTTTTGATTGATTGTCATGTGTACCGGTCTACAGTGAAAAACTTTGTTTACGAGCTGGAGAAGCAGATCATAGGAAGCAAGGATGTACAGATCGGACCCTGTAAAAATATGGAGACAGAGGCATGTAGGTCACACTGCACAGGGTGTTCATGAGGTGAGATCAACGTTCGCAAGATCAGCAAGATCATGTGAGTCAAGTGTTGTCAGTACTTGGATCTGGATGACCGTAGCTCCTTAAACCAGAAAGTCAATTTAAAACAGCATTACTAGTTAATTAACAGATTTAGATTTATGTTTGAAAGTGCGGAATGTAATTAAAAATGTGAGAGGTAGACCTGCTCGGGGGATGTCGTAAAGAGTCACACGGCGTCAGTGCCATTTTGAAAGAAGAGTACGACTCTTCTTCAGAACTGAAAGCACAGAAGAAAATGTGGCATATATAACGTGCTTCCCAAAATATTGTAACCTGTGTGTATATGTCTGAATATGAATGCCATTATCGAAATCAACACTTCTTATTTCAAGTTCATCTTATCTTTACATTCCTTCCTTAGACATTGATGGTGCTCCATTTTCATTAAGGTTTTCTGCCTGGAGTGTAGTTTTATCGAGCATGCTGAGCTACCTCTTTAAATGCTTGCCATTACAAATTTAATGACCAATCTCTTAAACCTGATTTTCCATTTCATTTCAGCCAACCCTATCTTCGCACTGTTAGCATTTTCCTCACTTAAGTTTTAAGCTCTCACCTTCGGACCAAACTTCTTTTCCTCAACTTAAGTATAAGTCTCGGTCGCAGTGTAATCATTGCTATCTGGAGGCATCTTCACTATGAGGTCAATAATGAATCCTGTGCAACTGCATTTGACAGGACATCGAGTTCTCTTGTTACTTCTGGAAAGTACTGTTCTAATGAACTGCCCCAACAACACCTCATCGAATCACCATTCAAACTTCATTTGTCAATCTGGCTTGCCCAATTTATATCATCATTCGAATCACCAAAGATTATTGTGGTACCATGACTGAAAAAGAAAGGACTGCTTTAAATGGAGCAGCATTAGAATGACAAGTGTCTAAAGTCCAACAATTGGCAAAGGCACCCACTTCGTTTCACCAATTGACAACCGATGTTGAGTAGAATCGCGGAATAAAATTATTATTTCCAGTTTATGAGACCAGGGGTTTTCCACAAGTCACAACATCTTTGCAGTGCCCAGGTGTTGCCGAAATACAGCATTTTATCGGTTTCATGCGAACGAGTCAGATTGTTTGAAATATTTTGAACGGTGTGCTCAGACAAATTTGAATGTCATTGTATGCGTTACAGGACAGGCAAACAATGCACAGGCAAACAACACCGTTTAGGTCAACCTTTGCTGGAATCAGATTGTAACAGCTGAATTTGAAAGTCTTGTTGCAATTGCCTTGGGTGTAATGAACACACAAATGCAGGTTGTCGCAGTAATGATTTCCCTAAACTGGAGAACGAATTAATTGCCTTTGAGGTCGCATCGGGAATATCCATTCGATTCATCTCAGGGATGAGAGGACTGTGTTCCAGAAGTACGCAAGTAAAATCAGTTTGTGCTCCACAGAGTTCAGAATAATGAGAGATGATGGACATGTCTCAATTAATAAATTAATCATTTGATAGAATTCAATACAGGGACGCACAAAGTCAAACAGCGAAGAGAGAAGGCAGCTGCATGTAAGAAGGGCTCTAGCAGGATTTAAACACAGGACCTGTCACGGCCTCATCAATGACCCTCACACTTCTACACCAACAACAGTTTCATCCAGCATCAACTTTCTGTTGTAATCTAGTTGACCCTCATACAGTGATCTTTGGATGTTGGAGACCAGTTTCAAGTTCTATATGCTGCAGAGATGTGTAATAACATCTTTGAACTGGCCGCTTACATTTTAAAAAATCTCAGTTCGGGCAGAGAAAGACAAAATGAACAGCTTTTTCCCATTCTTCCCCATGGTCCCGGGCTGCTGCTGTTTGCTTCTTTCCCCCAAAACCGGGCTGTCTTCAATGGCAGACGGATCAAAACATTTCCCTCCACGGGCAGGCAGTGCTTGGAGATGGTATACATTTTGCTGCTCCTTCTTGAACACTGAAAGGGTCAAGATGCAGAAGAGGCAGGAACAGACATCAATAAATTATGAAGCACGATTGGAAACTTTCATCAAATGACATTCATCAGGGGCAGAGAGAAGGAAGCAGAGCTGCTGGAAAAGAGAGATGTCAAAACTGGAAACTATTCCCTCAGAAACTTAATACGGGATCTTTCTTTGCAGCCTGTTTGGTTTTCAGGATTCAACTTCACACAGCAATCTTGCAGAAAGTCTTTTGCAATGCGGACGTTGGTTTCTTTGTTACGACCGGGCAGGGATTAATATCTGACACCAACTGTCCCTGATTAAGAGAATCCAAGTGAAACACTCACTCACTGAGAGTCATCCCCAATGTCCCTGAGCTGTGGAGCTGCAGACAGTTCAAAGTAGAAGGGAAGGTTAAAAATGAGCTATTGTTTCAGTAGTGTCAAATCTCTGAGCAGCTTTGAGGATATAGTCCAACATTGTTATGTGAAATCACACACTTTGAAAGCGCTGCTCCTCCATCAGGTGAAGTGACACTTTTCACCGGCATCTCCACATCACAAGAGACAGGGAAAGTGACGTCATAAACCCATGGCATCATTCCCGTGCAGGAAGAAGCCGTTCAGCCCATCAAGTCCCCGGGGACAGTCTGTCGCTTGTATCTCTGAGATATTTACAATCATTGACAACTGTCCAAATAATGCTGAACTGTGCCTGTGCCATGATGCTGTCTCCGACATACTGACCGTCTTGTAGTTCATCACTTGTTATTTCACTGTGAGAGCGCTGCTGTCTGAAACAGCGTGGACAATTCCTACAATGTGTCGTGCGCATGGAACACACTGCAGTTGATGTGTATCAATATGAGACAATTATTTCTGACACATGGCGTTACGGAAGTTGATCAAAATGCAGTATGCTGCAGCTCTGTGCGGGAAGGACACTGGCAGCGATCAATACATATACACCACAACATGGAGCTCCTAAAATTCATAGAGTCGTTCCGATCTAGTGATTGTTAACCTAAGGGACGCAGCATGCTCGCACTGCACCATTCTGCTAGCATAGAGTACTGGGCTTTCAGACAGTTATTGGGCTTTTCATCTGGTGTGTGGCACGTGCATTCGAGGATGATGCCAAAAGGCCATCATGAATGTTCTGTAACATTTACGCGGCTGTGTAAGCATAGCCTTTTGTAACTTCCCACATCCTGTTCAAACTCGGATTTCACGCATAATCACGACATTCCCGAAACATCAGAGTCGGATTGCGTGCATTCTGAAGCATTTGTTTTCCCTTTGAGTGATTCCCTTGCCGTGTTCCCTGCAACAGTAGCTCTGCCCCATCCCGACTTCACATCGTTCAACCTCATTTAGCGGAGCTGCATTTTCAGAAAGCTGCTCGGAGATTTGACAAAGCTGAAAACAAGAAATCAGGGGTGAGCCCTGGGACCACCCCTTTTCCTGGGGATTTGTTAATGACACGGAATTGAGAACGGGGCAGACGACTCCAAAATCCTAAAATAAGGCAAAACTCACAAATGAGCTGATCATTGCAGAACCCCATAAACCTGGCCTTTTGGAACGAAGTCAACTCATATTCCGCCTGGGAACCCTGCAGCCATATGGTATCAATGTGGACTTCACCAGTTTCAAAATCTCCCCTTCCCCTACTGCATCCCTAAACCAGCCCAGTTCATCCCCTCCCCTCACTGCACCACACAACCAGCCCAGCTCTTCCCCCCCACCCACTGCATCCCAAAACCAGTCCAACCTGTCTCTGCCTCCCTAACCGGTTCTTCCTCTCACCCATCCCTTCCTCCCACCGCAAGCCGCACCCCCCGCTACCTACTAACCTCATCCCACCTCCTTGACCTGTCCGTCTTCCCTGGACTGACCTATCCCCTCCCTACCTCCCCACCTACACTCTCTCCACCTATCTTCTTTACTCTCCATCTTCGGTCCGCCTCCCCCTCTCTCCCTATTTATTCCAGCTCCCTCTCCCCATCCCCCTCTCTGATGAAGGGTCTAGGCCCGAAACGTCAGCTTTTGTGCTCCTGAGATGCTGCTTGGCCTGCTGTGTTCATCCAGCCTCACATTTTTTAACCTGTTTCATTTAACATCGCTCTCTGCATTTTCCTGAGCCCGATGCTGCAAGAAATAATGGCCCATTTTAATAAAAGCCGCTCAGGATGAGTTTTGATTTCACAATTTCACATTTCATACGCCTCTCTCTGTGTGCCTTCTTCGAATATTAATTGACCCCTTACTGTGTTCCTTTAAAACATGCTAAGAGGAAAAAAATGGGACAACAGCGATTATACAGCTTATTGTGATCATAACGCAAACTCTAATAACTATACTATCGCAACACCATACGTTAGACGATTGGAAAGCAGAAAGCAAGTAGCGCTACAGAGCTCAGGACACACACCAGGCATACTTAATAAAGAGTGGACTGATCTTAGGGAAGTCAGAACGGGAAGAAGCTTTGCAATTCTTGGCTCCAGAGGTTATGAATGTCTGCAAAAGACTGAGATTGATAGATTGCTACAGATTAAAATCGTCAGGAGCTCAGGGGATAGTGCAGAAGCATTATGTCGAAGCGTAAGACATTCATGATCTCAGCGAACAGCTAGGCGGGCTAAAAGTTTGCAACTTGTGTCCATGTGGAATGAAAATACATTGATACCTTTACTCCAAATTGATGTGTTCGCAGGAAGCTGGAGGAGACGCAGAGCCAACCGATGTCGAGGCTGCTGGAGCTGCAAAGACCCTTCCTGCAGCACTAATGAGATGGCACAGCACCGGCGAGAGAATTGAGGCATTGAATTTGGGTTGAGCTGCCCAGCATCCTTTCACAAGTCAGGGTTTACTGGGATATAAGGTATCAGAACAAATATGGATAGCATTGACTTGGAAATAAAAACATTATAAAAGACACGGGCTGGGTTTACTGGGATATGAAGACGTTAGGAAGGACGCCGATAGGATTTACTGGCTTCCAGACACGCGATAAACTGTCTCAACTGTTTCCTGCTTTCTGAATTTGAATCAATCTCTCAAACTGATTTAATTGACACACGGGCCGAGGTTGTAAATGCTGAAATTATGCACTAGTCGAGACTGTCCGCTGTCACATATCCCACTTCTCTCCAAGAGCTGTCGAGGTGAATTGCCCTGCCTCGTTCTCTCTCAATCTGGGATTATTTGAATAATAAAATGATTCTGTGAGCTGGGGAACGTGTGCTAAAATTTACATACATCAGATGCAGTGTGTCTGAGAGACAGGAATTCTTCCAGTAGCCCCCCGCATGCTGAATCAGTCAGCTGTGCCCTTCCTGCGACATTGAGAACGATCCCAGTGATTTGGAGAGATTCTATCTTCCCAACAAGTCTGAATTTTTCACGCTGTGTCAGATGTCATAATTTGGACAAGTTTCTCAACAGAATGTTAGTTTCTCTGCATGCATGATCTCCCTTTTTCACAACATTCCACACTTTACATAGCTTCCAGTCCCACTACAGTGCTCCCCGATCCTGCAAGTCCATGTTTGGCAGGGAGCTGAAGAGTACATTCGTATTGCTCTCCTCCAGCACGGTCTGCCAATGAAAGATTGTTTACTCCAGCCATCAATGGAGACTGCGTGGCCCCGGGGGAATAGTGCCACCAGACCCTCCTTGGATGGGGGTTCAGAATGGGAAGAATCTGTTGTTAAAACTCAGTGCTGCTTTAGAGTAAACGAATCTGAGCTGTTGCCTGTTCATTGGTCTCGGGAGATAGTTCTGAAGCACGTGGATGTAGTAAAATGCAGCCAATCCGTTAAGTTCTGTATCTTGCTCCATTCTTCACTGATGTGGTCTGATTTTGTTGAAGTTGAGTTGAGTCCGAGATCGTTCAAGATCTGTGTGGCAAGTTTTTTTTTTAAATTCGCTCATAGGATATTCATCCACAGGATGACAGCGTCATTGGCTGGGTCAGCACTAATTGCCCATCCCCAGTTACTCAGACACGTGATCAACCGTATTGCCTCTGGGTCTGGAGTCGCAGGTAGGCCCCACCAGGAAAAAGACGGCAGTTTCCTTTTCGAAAGAGCATTAGTGGACTGGATGCGGTTTCTCCAACAACCTATTTCCGGTCGTCATTAGCATCTTACTTCTAGATATTTATTCTATTTGAATTCCAACATCTGCAGTGGTTTCGAACCTGGGTCCCCAAAACGTCATCTGAATGCTTCGATTCACATGCCAATGAAAGTGCCACTATTCCATTGTGTCCCTGCTTGTGGCAAGTGAGCGTGCCTCATTGGTCTAGTGGTATGATTTTCGCTTAGGCGACTACATAATGATGACATGTGAGAGATGCGGGGTCCAGGATGAGACAAACTACCTTGCATCTCTTCTGCCGCAATGCCCAAAGAGCTTACCCAAAGAAAAATCTTTTTGAAATAAGGTCAATTTGCCAGATTTGGGAATGGGGCAGTAGTACCATTGCAGTCAACATGGCCAAGATAATGCTTGTTCAAATCAAGAAAAAGAGTCTCAGGTTGTTTGCCCATGCAATCTGGCTGTGAGTGAGAATTCCAGGGGCATTATTGCTCGGTTCAAGGTGTGAAACGCCCAGAAGCAGGAATTTAAAGTGATTGGAAACAGCTTTGAACAGATTCACGTGAATGGTGTCATGTATGAGGAATGTCTGTAATGAAGTTAGGTGGGAAATTTGGGAAAACTCTCCTTGGAGAACAGAAAGCTGAAGTTTTGAACAGAGAGTCACAGGGTCACTAAAACCATGTCTAACACTACTAAAGGCGCAGGCTCAATCAACACAAAATGAAATGTGATGGTTATGCCACAAATAACAATGGGCAGAGTTACACAGGGAAGGCAAGAGGGAGAGAAGGATGGAGATGGAGGGAGCGAGGGATGGAGGGGGAGAGAGGGAGGGAATGAGGGACAGAAAGGGAAGTAGCAAGGGACTTGGATGGAGCGTGGGACAGTGAGTGTGTGATGTACAGGGAGGCAGAGAGGGTTGGATGGGCAGGGATGGAGTGAGGGACAGGGAATGAGTGAGACACAGGGATGGACAGGGAGGGAGCAAGGGACAGGGAGTTGGGAAGGGAGGGAGCAACAGAAAGGTACATGGTGAGGAACAGGGAGTGAGTAAGGCATGGGAAGGGAGTGAGGCACCAGGAGAAAGTGAGGGAACGAGGGATTGGGTGGGATTGAGGGAGGGACAAATGGGGTGGGAAGGGGAGAGAACGAGGGATGGGGAGGCTGGGTCAAGGAGTGAGGGAGCACGGGAAGGGGTGCAAGGGAGGGAGACCAAGGGATGGGAATGGAGGGAATCGGGGACGCACGGGGTTTAGGGTGGGAGGGAGAGAGGGAGCGAGGGACAGGGAGAGACAGGGAGGCAGGAAGGAAAAGTGAGGGGCAGTGAGGTAGCGATGCAGTGAGGGGCAGGGAGGGAGTGAGGGATGGGGAGACAGCGAGGGACAGGGAGAGACGGATGGGTAGTGATGGCGCAAGGGATGGGGAGCAAGGGACAGAGAGCGAATGAGTGAGAGATGGGGAAGGAGGGACTAAGGGAGGGACAGGGAGTAGGGTGGGAGGCAGGGAGGAACTGAGAGACGGTTTGGGAATGAGGAAGGGGGCGGGTGCAGGGTAGCTAGGGATGGGGAGGGAGTGAGGTACGAAATGTAGTCAGAGATGGAGCGAGGAGCAGGATGGGAGGGAGTTGGGGAGTTATGGAGAGCAGGGCAGGAAGGAGGGAGGCACCAAGGGACAGTAAGGGAGCAAGGGACGGGGAGGGTGCGAAGGAGCAAGGTATGGGGAGGGACCGAGGTACGGAATTGAGGGACAGGGAGCGAAACATAGCAGAGGTGAACACAATAACAGAGTAATTTAAACCCAACTCCTGAGCTCAGTCCCGAAATCCTTCCATTCCCTTGGGGCCAACTCGGTCTCTCTCCAGCTGAGCTTCTTCAACACAGAGACAAACAACAATATAGTTTGCTGTGCTGCTTGGCACTTTTTAATGAACGTTAATTACATATTGAAGTTATGGATGCAGTCAGTGGAATGGTGCCTTTTCTCTTTGGCCTGTGAGTTGAGAGAAACATTGACATGTTTCCCTGTAACCCCCTGTGGGGTAAGGTTGGATAAACCAGCACTACCCTCAGTCTGTTACCATAGCGACAGGCTGCTTCATTGCTGAAACATTGAACTGAAATGAGAAAATCCTGGATGGATGGATTAATGAGTGAATTTGACTGATGGATGAATTTGGGTAAAGGGATATTTCAGCACATTCTTCAGCTGCTGCCTGAACTTATTCTGGGTCACGGCATAAATCGCGGTGTTTGTGCAGCAACTGAGGAGCTGCAGCATGAAGCCCAATTCCTGCACAAAGGGATCCAGATACATAGAGTTAAACCTCAAATTATACATTCGGGACCATACAGAATACAGCATTAACATTGACCATAACTGGATGAAATTGGCCAAGATCACAAACAGTAAAATGATGGATTTTTTTCGATTTCTCATTTCTGTGTCACACTGACCGTCCCCATTGGTGTGAGCCCGGAGTCTCCTGCGCCTCCGCTGGTCACTAAAGTGTGTCTGACGGTGAAAACATTGAGCAGCAGAATCAGGAGAAATGGGAGAGTCGGGGTTAGAATGTGGTGGAGGAACTCGATTGTGATCCAGAAACGAGATAATCGAATACTGTCTGTTACATCACAAAACCAGGGGTCGTTCCCCTGCCAATAGTGAGCTGTGAGCATAAAATACCAGAAAATGTTCTTTAAACAGCTCAGCACAGTCACTGTTCCCAGAACCACAGCCGTCGTTTTCTCACTGCAATATTTACTTTTCAGCTTCTGGCAACAAATGGCCACAAATCGATCAAAGGTGAAAGTGACGGTGAATCAGACAGAACTGTCAGTGGCTGCATAAAGCAGGATGGCGTGGATATTACACACGGGGATGTACAACAGGAAATAAAACTGTTTCTGATTAACAATGGGAATGTGTCTCAATATCAGGTCGAGAATAATGACCAGTAGATCCGCCACTGCCATGGCTCCCAGGTAACGTCTGAGACATGGAGACAATCCACAATCTTTATAAAGCAGGACGTAGATCGTCACGATGTTAACTGTGAGGAAAGAATATAAATAAATTTAAAAGGAAGAAGGAAGAAGGTAGCTTACATAAGGTGAAGGAAGCTAGGGTCAAGCTCAGCTCGAGAGGATTACACGCAGGCGAGGAAGGAGCTCAAAAATGGTCTGAGGAGAGCCAGGAGGGGGCACGAGAAAGGCATGGCAGAACGAATTAGGGAAATCACAAAGGCATTTTACACTGACGTGAGGAATAAGAGAACTGTCAACGAAAGAGTAGGGCCGATCAGGGATAGCATAGGCAACTTGTGTCTGGAGTCTGAGGAGGTAGGGGAGGCCCTAAATTAGTTTTTTTTTGCTTCTGTCTTTACAAAAGAAACGAACTTTGTAGTGAATGAAACCTTTGAAGAGCAGGTGTGCATGCTAGAATGGGTAGAGATAGAGGAAGCTGATATGCTGAAAATTTTGTCAAACATTAAGATTGACAAGTCGCCAGGCCCGGACCAGATTTGTCGTCGGCTGCTTTGGGAAGCGAGAAATGCAATTGCTTTGCCACTTGCAAGGATCTTTGCATCCGCGCTCTCCACTGGAGTCGTACCTGAGGACTGGAGAGAGGCAAATGTAATTCCTTTCTTCAAGAAAGTAAATAGGGAAATCCCCGGCAATTACAGACAAGTAAGTCTCACGTCTGTCGTCTGCAAGGTTTTAGAAAGGATTCTGAGGGATAGGATTTATGACCATCTGGAAGAACATGGCTCGATTAAATGCAGTCAACACGGCTTTGTAAGGGGCAGGTCATGCCTCACAAAACTTATCGAGTTCTTTGAGGATGTGACTAGAAAAGTTGATGAGGGTCGAGCTGTGGATGTGGTGTATATGGACTTCAGTAAGGCATTTGATAATGTTCCCCATGGTAGGCTCATTCAGAAGGTCAGGAGGAATGGGATACAGGGGAACTTAGCTGTCTGGATACAGAATTGGCTGGCCAACAGAAGGCAGCGAGTGGTAGTAGAAGGAAAATATTCTGCCTGGAAGTCAGTGGTGAGTAGTGTTCCACAGGGCTCTGTCCTTGGGCCTCTACTGTTTGTAATTTTTATTAATGACTTGGATGAGGGGATTGAAGGATGGGTCAGCATGTTTGCAGATGACACAAAGGTTGGAGGTGTCGTTGACAGTATAGAGGGCTGTTGTAGGCTGCAGCAGGACATTGACAGGATGCAGAGATCGGCTAAGAGGTGGCAGATGGAGTTCAACCTGGATAAATGCGAGGTTATGCATTTTGGAAGGTCGAATTTGAAAGCTGAGTACAGGATTAAGGATGGGATTCTTGGCAGTGTGGAGAAACACAGGGAACTTGGTGTGCAGATACATCGTTCCCTTAAAATGGCCACCCAAGTGGACAGGGTTGTTAAGAAAGCATATGGTCTTTTGGCTTTCATTAACAGGGGGATTGAGTTTAAGAGTCGTGAGATCTTGTTGCAGCTCTGTAAAACTTTGGTCAGACCACAGTTGGAATACTGCGTCCAGTTCTGGTTGCCCTATTATAGGAAAGATGTGGATGCTTTGGAGAGGGTTCAGAGGAAGTTTACCACGATGCTGCCTGGACTGGAGGGCTTATCTTATGAAGAGAGGTTGACTGAGTTCGGACTTTTTTCATTGGAGAAAAGGAGGGGGAGAGGGGACCTAATTGAGGTATACAAGATAATGAGAGGCATAGATAAAGTTGATAGCCAGAGACCATATCCCAGGGCAGAAATGGCTAACGCGAGGGGTCATAGTTTTAAGCTGGTTGGAGGAAAGTATAGAGGGGATGTCAGAGGTGGGTTCTTTACGCAGAGAGTTGTGAGAGCATGGAATGCGTTGCCAGCAGCAGTTGTGGAAGCAAGGTCATTGGGGTCATTTAAGAGACTGCTGGGCATGCATAAGGTCACAGAAATATGAGGGTGCATACATGAGAATCAATGGTTGGCACAACATCGTGGGCTGAAGGGCCTGTTCTGTGCTGTACTGTTCTATGTTCTATGTTCTAAATTGTACATCATCCTGAATGCAAAGTTACCAGTTTGATGAAGGACCCAGTGACGTTTTCAAACGTATCATTGACTTATTGAAGAAAAGGAAGCTGAAATACCAAATAATAATGTCACTTATTTAAAAAAAATTACATAAAATACAATAAACTCTCCCTCTTGAAAGATACAAACACACATCCTCAAGAACAGATGGTTTCTACAACATTCCCTCACACTCGATCACTTGAGAGCAGACACAGGTCACTTCATTACAGATCCTGATACAGAGGGTGAAGATATTGCCGTCCTGAAGGATTCTCTCCCATTTTCTTGAAGAGAAACAGAGGTTGGAAATTTCTGTCTTTTATTCTAAATTGTGGTCAATTTTCGGTTGTGAAGAAACATGGACACAGGGAAAATGTATTCACCTCTTTACCTGCCTGAGGGGACTTTGAAACAGTATCTCCTTCTCCCTGGAACAGGATCTTTTCCGTCTGGATCTAACCTTTTTTTCAATTAACTGACATCCAAACGTTTACAAATAATGTCAGTTAGAGAATGTTCCGGGGAATGTTGGTTACAGAATGTTCCGGGGCATGTCGATGCAGAATGTTCTGGGGAATGTCGGTTATGGAATGTGATGAAGCCATAAAGACCCACATCACAAAGGTCCTTCTGCCCATCAGTTTTGGTGAGACCCACTCAGCCTCGCGGTGGAAATCTCTCCCCAAACTCAACACAACTGGCAAACACAAATTAAAGGCATTGCCATATCAGCTGAAGTAGTCAGTTATCTCACAGTCTCAATCCACCTCACAAAACCAGCCCAGACACCACAAACTCAGATGAAATATCTGTTCAGCATGGAGTACTGTGCAGACCAGGCTAGTATCCTGCTCAATACAACCCGGCAATCTGTCAGGAGTGGGACACTGTGCAGGCCTCACTAGTCAAATAGATATCAGTCCAGCACAGGGATTTGTGCAGACCACGCGAGTGCATTGATCTATAAACCCGGACCAGGTATCTCTCCAGCATGGGGGCCTGTGAAGTGAAAACCACTGAACTGCTCTGAAATCCTGGAGCAGTTACCCTCCCAGCATGTAGATCCGTAAAGGCCACGCTAGTGTAGCACTCGATAACGCTGTGTTAAATCACCACCCAGCCTGTGGAAACTTGCAGCCCATGCTGGAAGTGACAGGATGTGTGGCTCCCATCCATTGACAGCTCCATATCTCCACTGTGCCATGACAAGGGGTGCCATGGGTGTGAAAAGCACTGCCAGAGAGAGATGGTGAGGAATCTGTTCAAACATGAACAAATGGGATGGGTTGGATATACAGACAGAGAGGGGGTGATAGAGAGACAGTGTCATGGAAGGACATTTTCACACGTTTTAGAATACTGACATGTACATATTTTGATAGCATCTTGCAACATGGGTCAGTTTTTCAGGAATGATGTGTGAATAGGATATTGCTGTGAGTTCAGTTGTTGGAGAACATTGAATGAACATTTGTTGTACATTTGTGACTGATAGTGTGGTGAGCACAGTCTTTGGCAAATTGGGTTGTGTCGAACAATAATTTGTCTCAGTGACATTTTAATTGAGTGTGACAGAGGGATAGTCTGCAGGAGGCCGAGCTAGTTTTCTGATGCTATCTGATCAAACTCCCCTCATTATCTACCTACCCCAGCACATGCCATTCGTCTCATTCAATGCCAGCCTGATTCTCCCACCCATCATGGCTGGTAACAGTTCCCATCACCTGAATGGCCCGGGTATTCCATGATCCATGATGCAGGTGCTATCTTTAAAAGGCCAATGGGCACATAATTGACCATTCCCAGTTTGGATCCAACCTAGGTTTACCCCGCGTGTGGCAGATAAGTAGCAAGTGCTGCAAGATTTGTCAAAGGTGGCAAGGAATGCTGGTGGATGGGCTAGTACAGAGAAGGACCATTCTTCTCCCCGAGGAGTCCACATTGCTAGATCCATCGAGCATGGTCTGACCTTACCAAACAGGCCAGTGTAGTATCTGCAGTCTGAAGAAGGGTCCAGCAGTACAGGACAGGCATCAGTCACCTTCCCTGCTCTTCCAGGATAAGTGTCACCGTATTCTCTCTGCTCCCTCTCTGTCTCCATTTCTCTCACGCCTCCGCTACTTTCCTCTGCTGAAAACACTGCACGGATTCAATGCTGACGACTGACTCACTCCAGCCACCTCACCATTTGCCCCCAACCTGTAACATCATGAACAACAGGACCACCCACTTTCACCCTCACTCCCTCCCTCACTTTCTCTCATTCCAGGAGAAACAGCCTGCAATAGAACAGAAAGTGCAAAGCTGCATGTTGTAGTGCCTGACATCAGTTCCGTCTACCCCTGCCCCTGCCATGCAGAGAAGAGCCTGCTACAAACCAGAGAGAACCGGACCAACCCGTGTGGAGATTTGAAAACATCCCCCTCCTACCAACCAAGTAAGGAGCAAAGTTCAATGAAGGGTAAACCTCACTTTTAACCCACCGTCAGTTCCATGTCCAACTGGCACAGCTTAGAAACCGTGTCCCTGATGCCATCTCCCTTTTATATCGAGCCGATACAAACGGAATCCCCACTGTCTCAGTGGGCAGCAGGGTGGGCTCACAACACATCGTCTCCACCAGCTCCCAGGAAGGGAGCACGTAGTGTCCCTCCTATACCACCTCCTGTAAACAGCTCAGACACTGAAACTAACCTATGATAGTCACTGCTCTCCCCACCTGTCCTGACATCTTCACTAAGCAAATATCACGTCCCCATGGAACAACAAAATACTGTTACACTCACGACAATAAGCAAATACTGATCATACTCTTACAGATTGAGTCAAAAAATGAAATTGTGTCAACGGAAAAAAAAACAGAAATCCTGACACACACCAGAGGGAGGAAATGAAATTTTGACAATCCACAGAGCAAGCGAAATCCTGTTCGGCTCCTCTTATCTGTGAATGTATCAGCGTATTTGTGTGTGTATTTTTGTCGATCTGTCTGTTTCTGTGGTCTTTGAAGTGATGCAATGCCACCCTCTGCTAGTCTTCACACACCACTGCACAGGCAGTGGCAGATTATGAGAACCCATCAGGACTCAGAGGGTGTGAAATCACACCATCCATACTAATTTCGCCTTTATGTTCTTACTTAAACGTTTTTAAAAGTTGTAACTGCATCCACTCCCACCACTTTCTCTGGAAGTTCATTCCACCCACAAGTTACTCTCTGTGGAAAGTAATTACCCCTCATGTCCTTTTACATTCTTTACTCGTTTAAACATAAAAACGTCCTCGGTTTGAAATCCTTTACCTTAGGTAAATACATCTGTCATTCAACTTATCTGATCCCTCATGATTTAATAAACATCTATAAAGTCACCCCTCAATCTTCAAGTCTCCACTGAAAAAGTCCCAGCCCATCCAGACTCTCCTTATAACTCAAACTATACATTCCCGGCAACATCTTTGGAAATTTCTTCTGAAGCGTCTCCTGCTTAATATTATCCTTCCAACAAGTCCCACCAGAACTGGTTGCAGTGCTCCAGAAGAGGCTTCACCAACGTCCTGTGCAATGTCAACGTGACGTCTGGGCTCATAAATCCAAAGGTCTGAGCAATAAGGGCAACGTACCAAATGCCTTCTTCACTACCCTGCCAATTTGTGTCTGTTCTATAACACTAAAAAAGGCCCTACTTTTAATTGTTTAAGTCCCAGCCTCATTTGTTTTACCAAAATGCAATACTGTCATTTATCCAAATTAAACACCATCCGCCGCACCACAACCCAGAGAGTGATGTTCCCACCCACTGCACTATCTCTCCATGGTTTGAATGGCCCTCCTCTCTCCAGAAGGCCTACAAACTCAGGCTTTATTTTCCCAAAGACCCTAAGCTTGGTTTGCCTTGTGCGGGCAGTAGGAGAAGGGTGGATTGCAGACCAGCCAGTGGTGAGGAGACGCTAGAATATAATTTGTTGCCTTGGAATATTTAATGGTTTTAGGAAGAGAGCAGTCACATGTTAGAGGCAAGAAATAGTGATATGCAGTACGGTTCCGGGCCGGAAATTATGCTCTTTTGTTGTCTCTGGTGTTCAGTAACAATATCTATGTGAGATCCTTCTTAGCACGCTGTGTGTTTGCAGGATTTCTTTCCCTAACATCGCAGTCTGCAGATAATAGCCATTAAACTGGAAATTATAGCCAAGCAATTAAAGATGTCAATAGTTTGTCTCGATGGCAGAGCATGTGCACTCAACATCCTATGTTGATGCAAATATCTTGCATTTGTTCAACAATAAAAATATTCCCTGATTAAATCAGTAAAATTAACCAGAATTTAAGAAATCCAAACTGAATGTTGGCACTTAAAAAGTGACCCAAAATCTGGGCATGGTTTAGTTCTTGTGCAGTGGGTAGCGCAGGTGCCACTGACGCATGGACAATAATGTTGCCAAGCCAGGGGCTATTGCAGTGTATTTGTATCGTCTCCGCCTTTGGGCCCAAAGGTCTAAATTCAAATCCTACAGAGGTGTTTCGAAATATATCGAAACAAGTTGATTAAAATTATTTTAGAATTGTGACTTGATCGAGGAGGAAGAGGTATCAGTTTTGAATTTCAGGATTTAGTCACGGGATGATAGAGAGCATAGTCATTCGTGGTGATTGGAGTAAAATTTGCACCATATATATATATATTTGTAAAATCATGAAGGCATGGGTAGGGTGAATAATCAATTTCTTTTCCCCAGAGTAGACGAGTCCAAAATTAGAAGTCATAGATTTAAGGTGAGCGGGGAAAAAATTTAAAAAGGACCTAAGAGGCAAACTTTTCATGCAGAGGATGATGTGTATATGGAAGTAAGGGTCAGAGGAAGTTGCGGACTTTGGTACAAATAACATTTAAAAGGCATAGAACTGGATGAACACAGCAGGCCAAGCAGCATCAGAGGAGCAGGAAAGCTGACGTTTTCGGTCGAGACCCTTCTTCAGAAATGCTACTATCTCTGGAACATTTTAAAGGCATCTGGATGGGTATATGAATACGGAGGGTTTAGAGGCATATGGGCAAAATACTGGCAAATGGGACGAGAATAATTTAGAATATCTGGCCAACATGGAAAAGTTGGACTGAAAGATTTGTTTCCGTGCTGTACATCTTTATGATTCACGCATCCAATTGATCCAGATGTCTTTGCATTCTGAGATAACATCTTCCCCGTGCACTACAAAACCAATCGTGGTGTCATCCGCGCACTTACTGAGTGTGCTTTCTATCATTCACAGCTAAATCATTTTCATAAATGACAAACAAACCTATATCCATTAATAATAAGGGGATCAAGTGATACATTGAGAAGGCGGTAGAATTGCGTTGAGAAACATATCAGGCATGATTGAACAGCAGAGCAGATTGCTCCAATGTCTTATGCTGTATGGCCTTAAGGTTTCAAGCATATTTTCCCACGAGAGCAGTGGAGGCTGAGTTTGATAAATACTTTACTGAACGCAGTCAACAGGAACATGGAATAGTTTTGAGTTTCTGAATGGTCACATCTGTTCCTATTTGTTGTGCTCTTTAAAGAGGAGGCGACTCGCTGCGAGGCTAACACACTTTCAGGAGTCTCCTAACGAAGACTGAGATGGGGATATTGCTTTCACTACAATATTGTCCCATCTGTGGTGTTCTCATCCCCAGGGAACAGTGAAGACTCGGTTATCGAAGATCTTCAAGGCTGAACTCAACTGACCTTGATGGACAGGAGAGCCAATATTTATTGGGATTAAACAGGAAAGGTGTGTTCAACCACAAACAGATCATCCATGATCTTTCTAAATTGAGCAGCAGGCTTGAGGGTCCAAAAGTCCACCTACAGTTCCTATCTGATGTGTAGTTCTCTCACTCCATCCCTCGAGGTTGTTACAGGGGTACCGTAAGGCCCATTCAATTAGTCAGGATTGCTACAATGAGATAGGAGGAGACCATTCTGCCCCTCAAAAGAGTTACATCAGAATAGAATGAAATAATCAGTCATAGATTCATAGAGATACATGGCATGGAAAGAGAACTTTTGTCGTAACTCGCCCATGCTGTTCAGATATCCTGAATAAATCTAGACCCATTTGCCAGCAATTTAGTTCCTACCCTTCTCAAACTTTCCTCTTCATATATCCATCTTGATGCATTTCAAAAGTTGTAATTGTACCACTCTCCACCACTCCCTCTGGCAGCTCATTCCATACACGCACCACACTCTTCATCAAACAGTTGCCCAGCAGGTCGCTTTTAAAACATTGCCCTCTCATGTTAACCTTTGCCCTCTACTTTTGGATCCCCCCACCCTAGGGAAAAGATCTTGACTCTTTACCCTGAATTACCATAATTTTACAAACCTCTACAAGGTCACCCCTCAACGACAATAGCTTATTTTATTATGTAACGACTGCAACAATTTTTCCACACAGCATCCACAGCGAAAAGTGAAACTAATTAAGATTATCTGTTTTATGTATATGATAAAGGTACAAAAGTAAACCAGGCCCAAAGGAAATGTCCCCTTCTCCTCAATACGTGTTGGGAGAAAACTGAGCACTACATTTAGAAGGCAGACTCGATTTATTAATGCATCTCAAAGACAACATTTTTGACCGTGCAGCATTCTACTCAAGTGTTCATCTATACTCTGTGATTGTCTTTTAATTGTTCAAGAATCAGTATCATTGAGAGTGCAACCTCTATCTTATTATCTGACTATAAATGTCCTTAATGGTGTATTGCAGAGCTCAGAAACACCTCGACAACCAGCTACACGCCCCAGGAGGAGACCTTTCAAACTTTCTAGGCTGCTACACAGGAGCAGGGTGCCCTGGTTCGCGAAAATTAAATACAGAGCACAAATAACTACTTACTTTTACAGTTGAAAGCCGTACCTCATGGAATTCCTCAGGGGCCAGTGTGAGGACATCAACAATATACAATCTAGATTAACAATTTTGAAGGGACTGGTGCAAGCACGAGACAGGGACCAGCCGGGAAGGCACGCTTCTGCTTTTAAAAACTTAACTCATGAGTCAGCAGCCTACTTGATTCAAGTGGCGGGAGTGGTGAGAGCACGGGCCGGTAAGCAAACTATTATATTCGGGCATTGTCCTATATTAATGGTTTAGGCAAATGCAACAAAATGTATTCTAACTAAATTTGTCAATGATGTTATGAAAAGCAGGAAATTAAGCTGTCAGGAGGAGGTAGAGAGAATGTAAATGGATAAGCAATTTGGCAGATGAAATATAATGTTGATAACTGTGAACCTGTGAGATTTTCAGGTAGAATAAAGGCTATATATTAAATAAATGGAGGGAGATAATGGGAATTAGTGATACAGTGTGTACGAGAGGATTCATTCTGAAACTTTCAGACATTTTAAGTGTTACTCTATCATCCTGATGGTCTACTCCGTGATGTTCCAAGTTGCCTCATTACTCTCAGTACACACGGGATATTTTGACGTAAGACAACAAAGTGTGAAGCTGGATGAACACAGCAGCCCACGCAGCATCTCAGGAGCACAAAAGCTGATGTTTTGGGCCTAAACCCTTCATCAGAGAGTAGATGTTGAAGGGCCCAGGCCCGAAACACCAGCTTTTGTGCTCCTGAGATGCTGCTTGACCTGCTGTGTTCATCCAGCTTCACACTTTGTTATCTTGGACTCTCCAGCATCTGTAGTTCCCACTATCTTGGATATTTTGATGTGTTTGTTGGGCAGGTGGGAGTGGTGAGGGGGAGGGTGTTTTGGATGTGCATCAAGGGAGCGGCCTTTATCCACCATACCATCCTTTCTTTTTACATGGAGACACGAAGATGATAGGAATGGCTGCCTGCTTCTGAATGAAGAGGCTGTGGCTGCTGCCAGGACAGTGGGTATTCACCACCATGATGTACTGTGTATGACCAAACTGCAACATTAAGAGTGTGAGAGTTTGTTCGATCATAAGAACGAAAAATTATTCAAAGTTATTTTCAGATCAGCTGAAATGGTTAGTTATATCCTGTTCTTTATTCCCAGACACTTTTCCTTGTTCACTGACAGGATGTGGGCTTCACTGGCTGGGCCAACACAGATTCCCATCCCTCATTGCCCAGAGGGTAGTTCGAGCCAATGATATTATTGGGTGTGTGGGGCCACATGCAGGCCACAGCAGGGAAGGATGGCAGTTTCCCTCCCTACAAAATATGAGTGAATCAGACGGCTTTTCTGACAATTGACAATGGTTTCATCTTCATCATTCAACTTTTAACTCCAGATTTTTATTGAGTTCAAATTCCAACATCTCACTTGGCAGAATTTGAACTCAGGGCCTCAGAGTTAGTAACCTAGCAATAATACCCTCATCCATCACTGTAAACCCAGATGAAATATCTGTTCAGCATAGAGCACGTCACATACCAGTATGTTTACTGAGCTCCATTTTACAGGAAGTATCAGTCATTCAACATGCCAAGTTCCTGTCACTGACCAAATGACCCTCAAACACTTTCTTATACCAGTTTTCTTCAAACACGTGTTCGAGAGCCATCTCTCATGAGGACGGACCTCGAAACAATGTATTTCATCAGCTTTATATTTGCATGTAATGATAATCACACTTTATACAGACCAATGAAAAATATACACTTATTTTATGGTTATCAATATCCAATTACAGTCAGTGATTCTAAACATTTTGCTTGGTCACCTTTATTGTGTTCAGCCAATGACACCATCTTAACACATCTCATTGGAAAGTATAAATTCTTGAAGACATTCACTTTGTCCGCAGCCATTATCTTGACTTAAACTTGACTTGTAGCTTCTTCATTGTCATCAAAGTTTCTATTGTCCCTTGTATTTGACATTGCTATTTTATCAGGAACTCCGGTAAAATTTTGTATGATTTTACATGGCAGAACATCAGTTCCTTTCACAAAACCATGTTGGCTCTAATTGCATGAAGGTTCTCTGAATGTCCTGCAGTCCTTTCCTTAATATTGGAGTCGAGCAGATTCCCAATGATAAATGTTCGGCTAACTAGGCTATCAGCTCCTACTTTCTGTTCCCCTATCTTTTTAAGCCACGTGTCATTGAGTCATATGGCCATACAGTACAGAAACAGACTCTTCAATGCAACCCCTCTGCACTGACCAGATATCTCAATCTGACCTCGTCCCATTTACATTTGATACATATCCCTCATAGCCATCCAGATGCATTTTAAATATTGCAGTTTAACCAGGTTCCATCACTTCTACTGGCAGCTCATTCCATCCATGCACCACAGTCTGTGTGAAAAAAAACCACTCCTCGGGTCCTTTTTAAATGTCTCTTGTTTCAAGTTAAACCTAAGCCGTCTAGTTTTGGATTCTGCTACCCTGGGGAAAACACCTCAGCTATTAACCCTGTCCATGCCCCTCATAATTTTATAAACCTTTATATGGTTATCCTTAGCGTTTGACTCCAGGGGAAAATCAAGCCCAGCTTATACAATGTCTTTCAATAACTCATCCAATATAACACCAATACTGGCATCATTCTCGTAAATATTTTCTGAACATTTTCCAAATGTAATACCATCTTTCATACAGTAGGGTGACGAGATATATGTGAAGAATTCCAAAAGTGGCCTCACCGTTGTCCTGTACAGTTGCAACATCAAGTCCTAATTCCTGTACTCATTACACCGACCAACGTCACCATAGAGGGTTTTTTTTTCCGTTTTGTCGGAGTATTTGTAGATAACAGAAAGAGCTGGAATATTTCCATAAGACCATAAGAGTTAGGAGTGGAAGTAAGGCCATTCGGCCCACCAAGTCAACTCCGCCATTTAAAGCATGGCTGATGGGCATTTCAACACCACTTCCCTGCACTCTCCCCGTAGCCCTTGATTGCTTCTGAGATCAAGAATTTGTCGATCTCTGCCTTGAAGGGATCCAACGTCTCGGCCTCCACTGCTCTCTGTGGCAATGAATTCCACAAGCCCACCACTCTCTGGCTGAAGAAATGTCATCTCATTTCAGTTTTAAATTTACCCCCATTAAATTTAAGGCTGTGCCCGCGGATCCTAGTCTCCCCGTCTAATGGAAACAACTTCCTAGCGACCACCCCTTCTAAACCATACATTGTCTTGTAAGTTTCTATTAGATCTCCCCTCAACCTTCTAAACTCTAATGAGTACAATCCCAGGACCCTAAGCCGTTCGTCATACGTTAAAACTACCATTCCAGGGATCATCCATGTGAATCTCCGCTGGATATGCTCCAGGGCTAGTATTTCCTTCCTGAGGTGTGGGACATTTCCAACAATGTCCCCTTCTTTATCCATCAAACTTGCTCCCATAATCAATATAATGAGATCTGATCCTTTGTCCCCACACTATACTGATACTCTCCTCTCATCCCTTTTGTTTCAATGAATCCATCCACTTGATTCGAATTGACATTCATGCCTTGGCTTCCACAGCCTTATGTGGAAGTAAACTTCTCAGGCTCACCAGTCTCTGAGTGAGCACATTTGTTGTCATCTCAATGCAGAGTGATCTGCATGTACCTAAGGCTGTAACCCCTTCTTTTAGACTATGCAGCAAGGAAATCATCATCTCCATACTGATTCAGGCTGACAGATTTTTATCTGTTTTACTGAGATCGCCACTCATTTTTGAAATCCTCATCAAATACAGACCCAGTAAACTCAAACTCCACTCACAAATCAAACTGCCATCACAGTCTGGCCAATCTTTGTTAATTTCCTCTGGAGCAAGTGTGTCTTTTGTTTGGTAAGGAGGCTGAAGCTGCACACAATACTCCAAAATATTCACGGTGAAACCTCACTTGCACAGACACAGTCCGCCAACCTTACTCCTCTGCAAGATTCCCTTTAAAAGGAATATCAATCCACCATTTATCCTGCATTGTTCCTTTCAACGACTGATGTATGAGAACATTCAGAACCTTTTCAGAATTATGATTGCCCACTTGGTGGGTCTATGTGCACTGACCAGGGTAACAATGCCATTCACAACATTGACATCTGGCTTCAGAAGCCACTGCCCTACATAGATCTTGAAGGTCTGCGCAAATACAGGGAACAAATGTCCCTTTGTAGATCAATATTTTTCAAACAATCCCCGTTCAAATATTATGCTGCTGTTCAATTACTTCTCATCAAAGTGCACAACATCACATATACCCATATTGCTCTTCATCTACCATATATTTTCCCAGTCATTCCACTTGTTTCAATTGCTTTGGAACATTTGTACATCCTCCTCACTGCTCACAATACCAGTTTTGTACTTTCAGCATACATGGACACATCGAATTTGATTCCCTCAACCAAGCTTTTATTATGTGTTGTGAATATCTGGAGTCCCTGATTTACATCATGAAATTTTCAATCCAAAACAAAATCTATTTATTCCTGTTGACTGCTTCCTGTCAGATACCCCATTATGACACCATGTCCATATATTTGGCCCAATTCCATGTGTTTTTACTTTGCACACTAGGCTTGGGACTCTATCCAATTTTTTTCCAATAATCCAAATGCAGACCATCCATTCCATCTCCAAAACTTATCTTCCAGTTGGTTTCTCAAATATGATTCCCAGATTATAAACTGACGTTGACTTTGTCTATGCCCATCAAATCCCGTCACAATAATTTCTCCAAATTAGTTTATTTGCTAATTTCATTATATTTTCATTTCTCACCACACTCAGATTTGCCAGTATTGCTCAGAAGGCTTCCTTTTATGTTTTCATCTCTGAACGCAGAACTGAAAGAGTTCTGCCATAGTTCTGCCATTTCCTTATTATTCATTCTCAACTCTCTGGTTTCAGGCTTTTTTTCTCATGTGTTCCCTATTGGAATCTTCTTAGAAGCAATTGCAGTTCATTCTTATTTCTCTTGTTCTTATAGTCTCCAGAAACCCAACAATTCCTGTCTTATGTTTTTCATTGGTTGAATGTCCACAACCATACAATCGCAGACGCATGGACTGTATACCATCAGAAATACAGTGCAATGTCCATTCGCCCTACGTTCCTACATAAGGCCCAGAGCCCTGAGTATTTTGACACTTCAAGCGCTCATCCAAATGCTGTTTAATGGCTCTGAGGTTACCCATGACAACTCCATCTCAAAAAGTCTATTATAAACCGTAGCACTCACTGGGCGAAAACAATCCTTAAATTTTCTTTAACTCTCAAACACTTTACGTTAAAACTGTGCCCCCTTTTTCTTCGCCATTTTATTAAAAGGGGCAGTTGCTTTCTATTGACCCTGTTCATACCTCTCAATCTTGTGTACCTGAATTACTTATCCGCTCAACTTTCACTGCTCCAAGGCAAACAACCTGAGATTAAACAGCCTCTCTTCAGAGCCGATTTGCTCCATCGCAGAGAATATCTTGGTGAATGTCCTCTGTGCTCCTTCCAGTGCAACCTCATCTTTCCTATAACGTGGCATCAAGATCTGCACACAGTTCTTGATCTTGGCCTAACCAATGTCCTGTATACTCTTATAATCGATGTCTTGATGAATAAAGGCTATGCCTACAGTCCCCTGTGTCTTGTTAACCAACCCAATAACCTGTCCAGTCACATCATGGACCTGTGGAGAAGTGCCCACTGAGCTTCCTAGTGTCCTGTCATTCATTGATTATTCTCCTTGTCTGATTCCCTCTTCCAAAGTGAATCACCTCATATTTATCAGTGTTACATTCCACCTGCCATTGATCTATCTGACCTTTATATCACTATCTTCTTGTAACATAAGACCTTTCTCCTTACTACCAAATACCTAGCCAATCCTTGTGTCAAACACAAATTTAATTATCACACACCCCGCTCTACCCGCTCTACCCGCTCCACATGCACATCTACATCATTTATGAATTCCACAGATAATAAGGTACACAGTACTGTTCCCTGTGAAACAACATTGAACACTGATCTCCCGTCACACAATCAGTCGTCTGCTATCATCCTCGGTCTCCTGACACTATGTTGATTTTGGATCAAACTTTGCAAGTCAGTATGGGGCTTCCTGATTGTTCTCTTATACTTGACATACTTGTAGAATATCTGGGGATTCTCTCCCATCTTGCCTCCCAGCTGCTCTGCTAGTCCATCACCTTCAAGTGAAGAATTTGCTCCTTGCTGCAGTCTTAAATGGCCTGTCCCTTGACTAGCTATTATTTACCTTCAATGTGCAGTAGACAACCAGGGAAACATTATGTTTATTTACACCTTGTCATACGTTTTGTGAATTTTCTTCATTTCTCTGCAATCACATTTTATTCTTTGAAACTGTAGGCAAGTCAGGCGGAGATTCCTCATCAGACCATCTTGCCATCTGAGCGATAAAGTTGGAGAATGTTCAATGCATGGTTTAATGGGCTAAGGATATTTTTTCTTAGATTGGAACACCAAAACTATACATAATACTCCAGGCATAGTTTTGCCAGCACTGTATGCAATTGCTGCTGGATGTCTTTACTTCTATATTCCAATTCTCTTTAGTGATGGCCAACCTAACTTTTTACAAGTATCATTCCATTAATCCTTTGAATTAATTTGCAGACTGCTTTCTGAAAATCCAAATAGACCACTTGCATTGGTTCTCTATTGTATATGCTGCAAGAAATGACTTCAAAAATTCTGATGTTTGTCAAGCGTGAGTTCTCTTTCAGAAATGCACACTGATTCTCTGATTCCAAATGCTACCTTGTCATTTATATGAATTTGTTTTATGTCATTAGTTCGAAAAGTGCCCTCATAGCACTTTGTGCATCTGGGATATTTTCTGGATCTTTCATCATGAAGACAGGTGTAAAATGACTGGTTAGTTTCTCTGCTATTTCCCTGTTGGCACAATGAAATCTCCTGTCCAGAATGCTACTCTGCCACATTTGACCTTGCTTTTATATTGTTTTCTTTGAAGAATAGATAGTGAATTGAGGCAGCCTTCGTGTTTCCTGTCCTTTGTATTCAAGTTCTCATTTTGATTTCCTTATCAGTTTCGGGGCCCTCCTTTTCTGGGTCATAAATATCGCAGAATTCTCAGGTTTCCACAGGATTTGAAATTCCTCTGAAACCACTTCCTTTGATTTAATACAATTTTTACTTTATTATGTTAACCATCGCTGAGTCACCTTCCCTTTCTTTGCTGTTTGTATCTTAGAGAAATATGTACATTTTTCAGACTTCGTAGTATTTCTAGGAATATTGACCATTGCCTGTCTGCCACTAAATTTTATATTGAGCTTTCCCATTTCATTACAGCTAACCTGAAAACACAGCCTCACAGATTTCACGATGTTTGAAAGTAATGTTTAAAAATTTTACGTTTACGCAGATGCCTTGCAATGTGCAATATATTGTTGTCACGATTTCTCAAAAGCTGCTTCAGACCAAAGTTATCAATGAGTTCTTCTGACCACACAACACCAAAGTCGAAATTATGTGGTCTCTGGTATCATTCACAACATACATTTCAACCTACCTCGTATGCACGTATGATTTTTATTTTTCACAGCATTAGCAGTCAGTTAGTTAATGTAGTTTAGATGCAACTTGAAGTGATCCATTATAACTGCAGCATCCACAATACCCGGATATCTAATTTTCAAAGCATACGATGCCAAAATTTGTGCTCCAGTTTTAGATTAGATATACAACATACTGTTATTTGCTTTATTCCTGCTATTTGTCAGCTCCACCCAAACTGATTCAATGGAATCTGAAGGACGTGACCTGTGGTGTTATTCGTGATGGACTTGGACATGGCATTCGGTGAGGCTCACATTGAAGCTGAGATGATCTGAAGAAGCATCCAGAAATATAGGACGAGTATCAATAACCATTCCATTACTGTCAGTATAAGTGTCACCATATTCTTTCTGTTTCTTCACACTCATTCTATATCTGTTTAAGTGCCTAATACAGAACAAGTTTCACACACTTTCACCAAAAAAGGCTGAAACCCTTACCACCACTGAATGCAATATCTTCCTTGCCTCATGCTCTCTGTCACGTTGGCAATAACCCTGCAAAAATAACACTGCATGGATTCAACTCTGTGGACTGATTCACTGTGGACACCTCACCATTTTGCCCAACCTACACCAGCTCTTACAGCTATGCCATCATTTCACCCTCACTCACGACTTCCATTTCCCTCA
This sequence comes from Stegostoma tigrinum, assembly GCF_030684315.1. Classification (NCBI taxonomy): domain Eukaryota; kingdom Metazoa; phylum Chordata; class Chondrichthyes; order Orectolobiformes; family Stegostomatidae; genus Stegostoma; species Stegostoma tigrinum. The sequence continues at coordinate 178,398 of NW_026728061.1, read as the reverse complement.
TTCAAGGAGAAACAGCCTGTAATGGGAAGAAACAAGCCGCACGGTACAATGCCCAACAACTGCTACCCCTGACTCATGTGTGGTTCTCTCAAATCCCCCATTATGGCTGTTAAAGAAGTACAGGACCACTCCATTCAGCCTTTCAGGATCATGGCTCACAGAATGGAGGAGATAATTATGCCCCTCTGAGGAATATCACATCACAAAATTCCAACTGTGAACATCCTGGGGATTATCTTTGACCAGAAACTCAACTGAACTCAACACATAAACACAGTGGCGACAAGAGCAGGTCAGAAGCTACAAATGCTGCAGTGAGTAACACACCTCCTGACTCCTCAAAGCCTGGCTACCATCTACAAGGCACAAGTGAGGTGTGTAATGGAATACTCTACACCTGCCAAGGTGACTACAGCCCCAACAACATGACAGAACCTTGATTCCATCCAAGACAAAGCAGCCCATTTGCTTTGCGCTGCATCCACAAACATTCACTTTCCACCACCGATACTCAGTAGCAGCTCTGTGTACTGTTTGCAAGATGGATCTCAGAAATTCACCAACGATGCACACACAGCACCTTCCAAACCCACGGCCACTTCCATCTAGAAGGACAAGGGCAGCCGATATATGGGAACACCACCAGCTTCAAGTTCATGTCCAAGCCACTCACTATCATGACTTTAAAACAATCACTGTTTCTTTATTGTTGCTGGGTCAAAAATCTGGAATTTCCTTCGTAATGGTAATGTGGGTCAATTCACAGCAGTTGAACATCTGTATTTGAAGATGGCAGCTCATCACCATCTTCTCAAGGCCAACTAGCGATGGACAATAAATGCTGATCCAGCCAGCGAAACCCACCTCCCGCAAATGAATGAAAAATAAATAGAACGATGTAATTCAGGGCATTGAGTGTATGACACAGTGCAGGAGCAGACCAGTCAAACGGCCTAAGTTGCTGCACAGAAACAGGGAAGTTGTCACTAAAAGAAAGTAGAGAATGGGGTTAAATGTTTATTTTCAGATTGCAAAGCTGTAACGATTGGAATGCTGCAGAGACCAAAGAGGGGTCATCAATAATCAAGTATCACCGACTTAAATGAAGGAGTTTGAATGTATCAAAGCTCAGATACCTCTTACACCAAGATGGTCATTCAATAAGTTGTCAAATAGAGGTATTGAGTCAGCGATGTGATATAGGCTGGGGAGGTTTGTGAGCAAACCTTCAGCAGAAATAACATAACGTGAGTTGTCTATTTTGGCAGGAAGGTTAAAAAAAGTAGACAATTTAAAGGGAGAAAATTGCAGAAATCTGTGGCACAACTATTTTTGTGTTCCTGGTTCATAAATCTGCAGATACAGCAAGTGATTTGGAAGGTAAACAGAATGATGCTGTTTCTGGGAAAGGGTATCGGGTTCAACCGTCGGAATGTTTTACTGCATCGCTGTGGGGAATTGATACATTGTATTCAGTTCTGATTTCCCAAACTAATAAAAAGGTATAATTGTTTCCCAAGATTTTCAAAAATGCTTCCATTTTCTCGCCCCTAGAATTATGGCCTTTTGCTATGAAAGATCATCTGTTTTGGTCTTCAAAGAGAAATCTTATTGAACGACACACAATTTTGAGAAAAGTGTAAGATTAAAGGTAGGGAATAAATTTTAAGCTTAAGATGTGTTGGTTTTAATGCAGGTGTCATAAATACATTACATTGTTTAAAATTATTTTTCAAAATTACACAGGCGCATATAAATATCATTTAACTATAAAGTGGAGATGATTTATTTCAAAATACAAAACAATGTGAGTGACTGCAGTAATAATGCACCTACATATATTCTTAATCATATATTCTAGAGAATGCTCAAGGAAATCTCTCATGGTTGATTTTCGTGTTCAGTTGACGTTATTGTATGTTTGAAATCAGAGAGGAAGAATAGTGTTACCTGTCGCACAAGAAGCAGTTGGTTGCTCCCTCTGTTTAGTTTGTTCCTCCTGACAACAAAGTATGAGAGCAGAAAATCCCTGAGTTATCTGCACCAGTCTTGGAGAATTCCTGACGAGGGTTCACTAGAATCACTGCACTGCCTGAAGTAAAAGGAATTCAGCCAATTGCAGTTGTTGCTGGCAGAAATCCCAGATCAGCAGCTGTGTGAGCACAACAACTTCAGAGGAGGAATACCATTTGGGGCAGTCTATCATTTTTCCATTTGGTATGAGTTCAACTATTATGAACCTCTGGAATGCTTTCATTTCTCTGTTTGTCTTAAGAATTGTGTGTTTGTGTCTGCGTTGGTATGCGTGCGCGTCTCTGTGTCTCACATTTTTTCGAGAAAATGAACCCAGTTTGAGACCTATATCACTGGCCATATAACTAAACTGGTTACATTTAAATTTAGTTCTAACCAATGGACTGGAGGAACAGGAAATGGAATCGATGACCATCCAACATTGTTTGAAACACAAATGAAGAAATCTCAATGGGCTGCTCCAGGAAAATTCTCTTTCCCCGACGTTTGTGATACGTGCGTGCTTGCCTTTATTCAAATTTGTTCTTTTTTTTAAAATTTGCAGGCAAGTGAACAAAAGAAACTTATTTACAGACAGTAAAGTGCTGCTGAAACCACAATCAGATTAACAATTATCTTAATGCCTGATGAAGCAGTGACAAGTGTCTAATCACCCACTCCTGCCCCTCGGTCCTATGTTTCAATGTTCCATTCAGCCCCCCAAACCTCTGGCACAGGAACAGATGGAAGCCACTTGCTCCTATTACCCAGTCCACTGCAACATAGCTTGTCATACAGTCCCTCAAAGCTGTCATAGATGGTTTGGTGTGGGTTGGAAAATGCTATTCTGAAAACAAGGCTGGGAACGAAAGAGACCTCCATTTTATTTACTGAATTTTCCCTCTCTGCAACTTATGCGTCATTTGTTGATCATGTTGCAGACCCCGGTACATTAGGCCCATATCTCAACACTCTACTTTGCTCCCTTTGACAACAATGTCCAATAATAGAACCTCCAGGAAAATCACAGCCATTTACAGAATATGTGAACACAAGAAAAGACAGGAAGTAATTCACACAGTCCAGTGTGCCTTGCCACTTAATAAGGTCATGGAGATCTACAGTTGGCATCAACTCCTCCTTAATGCCCAATTCTTCACATGCCTATGTTTATGTCTATGACATCACATATGTCTGTGACAGGTCAAAAATCAATCTACCTCCTGTTTAAACACTTACAGTTATCTAGCTCCTGTAACTCTCCAGACTGGATAACTCTTGACATTCGCTACACTTTGTGAGAAGAATACACTCCCTACACATATACCATGCCTGGCTAACATGAACAAAAGTGGTGAACACAAAGGATCAGCTAGGAAGGCTTGACCCTGATAGCAAGGCAGTGTTTGATTGAGGATGTCATTAAGGGGCAGCAACCATGTTGAACATAATGGCTACTCAGGTGTAATGTATCCACTAGTTGATGTTATTCAGATTTAAAAGGAAGATATTTGTGTTTTGTGGACATCATTCCCCTTAGTCCTGGGACATCCCTGCAGGAGATCCTCATAGTTACTTCCTCAGTGTAAACACCTTCAGCTGCATCATCAATGTATTTCGACATCATAGGATCAGAAGTCAGGATGTTCATTGGAGAATATGCAATATTCAGAACAATTTGCCACCCATCAGCGACTGATGTAGCCTGTAACCACGTGCAGCAAGACATAGCCAGCGTTCATGTTTGTGCAGTTACAGTGTAGGTAACATTAATGCAACAACGTTGCCAGACACTGCACATTTCCAAAGTCAAAAGAGAGGCTCATTCAGGAACCTAGGCTTGTTGCAAATGAATATGAGGAAGCCATTCAACACATCAAAACTACTGAACCAGAAGAGGAGCAGCCCATTCAGTCTCTCCTGCCTGTCACACAGGAATGGAAGGAGCCTGGCCAGCAGATCAAGCAGTTAAACAGGAATGGGCAGAACCAAACGCCACCATTGAACCTGTTGCATGGGACTCGGAAGAGGCCATTCAGGTCCTCGAGAACTCATACAGGAACAAGAGGATGCACATTGATGCACCAATGAAGCAGGGACTACACAGGAAGAATGCTTCATGATGTTACTCGTGGGCCCATTGCCTGCGGAACATGTGCAACTTTAGTGCAATTTACTGGCAGTGAGTTGGGAGGTCAAATGTTTTGTGCCAAGTCTCAAGGAGATATCTTATATCTCCGAGAAGACAAACTTGTGTTTTCCATGTAGTTCAGAAACTGACGCGAATGGTAACTGTTTTATAACGAAAGTATTGTGGCTGTTGCCAGGATTGTGGATAACATGGCATTCACTGCAGGATCGCACACCAACTACACTTTAATCTGGTGTGACTTAATTCAAAGCCTTGACCCTTCTCTCTCTCTCTTTCTCTCTCTCTCTCTCTCTCACACACACACACACACACACACACACACACACTCAATCGACTTGGAGAGCATGGGTGGGACGGAAGAAACATCCTCAGAGGCGGTTAAACGGCCCAGAATCATGTTTCCTGATGAAACAACAAAGTAAGACATGGAATTTATCACTTCATCAGTGTCTGTTTAGAACATTATAATAGTCCACAACTGTCAATTTGCAATGCAATCACTTCTTATTTTCTCACTGTGCTACATATAAATCGTCACTTCGTCCTCATGGTCGCATTATCCCAGGGATTAGTCAGGTGAAGCTCCTTTGCACTCTCCTTTTGGTAAGGTTACCATTCCTTATAAATGAGAGTAATTCTGTCCAAAATTCCGCCTCAATAACACTCTCAGAGTTAATCACAATCATTCTTTAACATTACTTCTCCATCTACAAAGCAGGCAACAACAGAAGGGCACATTACAACCCAACACACTGGCCACATTGCCCGACATGAAGAATATTTTGGAACTGACAACAAGACTCCGAAGACCACGAGGAATCATGGTAGCCCTCAAACACAACGTCACTCTACAACAAACACTTACGATGATTAAAGACCTCATTCCCACAACATGCAGAATGAATGTGGTTCACAAAATACTATGCAACAACTGACACAAACATTATATCGGACAGACAGGGACGAGCCAACAGAATGTATGAACATCAGCTATCAGCAAAACAGCAGAACTCTCCTTAATATCTGTACATTCAGACAATGAAGGCCATCATTTTAATTGGAGCAAGTTAACCACAGTAGCTCAAAACAGAAATTCCTTAAGCTTAGTTCTCTACCCATACTTCAATCAACAAATACATAGAGTAGGGCCGCAGATGTAAACGTATACAGTTCAAAACCGGGAATGACAACACTCACCAAACTGGACCAGACAGTATAAATTCTGAGCAGAGGAGAATAACATTGTTTTTATTGAATGCTCCACTGATTGTGCCACCTAGCATGGTGTTGAAATGTCTGAATAAAAATAAGCCAGCTTGGTGAGCAGGTCAACAACCTCAACCACAATCCAAGCTGCAGATCTTTGCCAAAACATAGCCATCTCTGTTTATTTCCTGTGGCAGAAAAAGCCATTTCTTCTCTATGCACTGTGACTGACATAGAATTTTAAAAAAAGTTCCTTGCATCTGTATATCAGCATCGACAAAACCAGCACCAGAGGTGCCTCTGGAGATGAACACCACTCTCAGGGAAAGACGCAATGGGGAGAATGCACTTGAAGTAGGGAATTGCCACATATCTGAATGGAACTGAGTTGTCAGAGTAGGGAAACAGACAGCGGAACTATCTTTACTTTTGTTTGTGTTTCATGGGATGTGTGCAGACCCCCAGGTTAGGTCAGCATATTATGCCTATCTTCAAATGAGTAGCTTGTTCAGCTGTTGCACAGAGCAAGAAAGAACAAGACACATTATCGTGGGTTTGCAGTCATACAGAGGACTGACCACGGAAGAACGACACTTTGCCTTCCCTAAAGGACATGAGGCAAGCAGATGGGCTTTTTAAAAAAAAAATAACAAAGATGACAGTTTCATTTAAATGTCACCAATTCCCTCCAGGATATATCAACAGACTTTTATTCTGAGCCTCGAGATTATGAGTCAATGAATTGAAAACCAGGCTATGTCTTCCCGTATGACAGTTTCTGTAGAAGAAACAAGTTAGCCATCTCAGCTATAATTATTTTGAATCAGAAGCGTAGTTAGAAGGGACTTGAAAAGTGCTTCCGAACCTAACAAAGGCACAAATGATGGTTTATTTAGAAGTCACACTGAGGCTGAAGAAGAGACTGGGATATCATGATGGTGATAGTGGCAAAGATTGGTGAGTGGGGAGGAGATGAAGACATAAATCTGTGCAGGGAAAAGTAAATCATGGAGCTTGGGAACAGCCTGATTCCTCCTCACATACTGGTGAGTAATCTTTAATCTATAATTGTAACTAATAATCTACTAGTTATAATTTGTAAGGAACAGAATTTTGAATTGGAACTGAAAATGGTGGTTTTCACCTTTCCAAAATTTACATATAATGAGCAGCAAGCCAGTTCAGCCCAGTTTAATAAACAGAGAGACTTACCGGGAACACCAACGATAGCAAGGACGGGGTAGTAACCGCCTTGAATAACCATCAGTACATCATGAATCCGTGATGCTAATGATTTCCAAGGCCGAAAAGCCAGTAAAGACCCCAGAATAAACTCCTTCCCATTGTTGGACCATTCCAGTCTATTGTTCACAGATTCGAGTCTCTCCTCCCTCTCTTTGGAGCTGCTGAACCCACTCAGTGCTGTATGTGATCCTCCCGCTCATACTATGGGATAATACGCTGAAAGGATCCCCTTATGTATAGAACAGGCAATCCCTCCAGTGACACATTTAGGATCCACAGAGACTGACATTAATCGCAAACACTGAACAAACAGCTTCAATTAACATCTTTCAATTAAATAATCGTTTCTTAAAATTCAAAATAACATTTAACCTTTACACATTTTGGATTGGATGTGTGAGGATGGCTGAGGGAAGGAATGTTAGAGATGGTCAACCGATTGTGCGCAATCATTCAACCTGCTTTGGATCTGGGAGTAATGCCAAAGGATTATCAGAACACAAACATATATGTCTGTTCATAAACATCCTGTAACTACTGATCAATCATGACACGATCACAAGCATATTGAAAGAATATTGATAGTCCATAATCTGAGGGGAAAATGTGCCTAAAGCAGCAGATAAATGGTATGGATATGTTAATGGAGAATTGTACCCGACAAACACAGTTCAAATTGTTATTCCAAGTTCAGAGAAGGCAGATGAGGGTTGTGCTGTTGACGTTATTGATGTCAATGGACTGTGGTGAAGCATCATTTACTGGACATCAATAAAGTGTGATTTTTTAAAATTCATTTGTGGGACGTGGGCATCACTAGCTGGCCAGCATTTCTTGCCCATTCCTAGAGCCCTTATGAAGGTAGTGGTGAGCTGCTTTCTGGAACCGCTGCACTCCTCCTGCTGTTGGTTGACCGACAATAATTGTGTAATTGAAAAATATACAGAAAATAGAGACTTGGAGAACACGACTGTTGGGACTGGAAGGAGGGACAATGATATTTCCCAGTCATCAGGCTTGGAATATTACTTTTGTAAATCATATGAGGAGCAGACTCAATGATACATCTACAATGAGAAATGAAGAGAAACAAAATTAATGGAATGTATTTATTCAAAACAAAATACAGGGCAAACTGACTTTCCGTGCATTCCAAAATATGGATCGTACAAAGAGATAAGATTACTATAATGCACTCATAATATTGAGCTATATGAATTGAAGTGTGGATGACAAAATCCTGGAAGAGGTGTGCAAAATCTATCAATCTGGTAATGATTTTCCCTTTGTCAGTGATCCTCCTCACTGAGATTCTCTTCCCCAGTCTCTCACGCAGTGTGCATGTTATCAGTTCTTGCTGCTGTTGGCCCAGTCTATTTGAATAAATCAACCTTCTCACTGGAACAACTCTATTTGACTGGTTGGGTTCTGTTTACCAGTTCATAACTCAGCTCTGTGGTTTTATTGGGGATCGACGATCCTGGATAACAGCCAAGATCAGCACAGTCCTCACAGCGTATGGCATCAGACAAAATGTTTGCAGACCACAGGAATTTCAAAGTGAAATTTCCATCTTTTGTCTCTCTTTGTCTATCTCCCCTCATTCTGTTTTCTGATTTGTTTAACTGTCACCTCTTCCAGCATCCCCTTCTCTCTTGTTCGGTCTGTCACTCCCCTTTCTCTCCTCTCTCAATTTCTCTCACTTTATTTCCTTTCTCTCTATTTATCTCTCTCTCTCTCTCTCAGTCCATCTCCAAGTATTCCCCCTGTCTCCAAATTATGCAATTGGATAGCTGATGGACCAATATGGGCTGATTGGCGTCCAACTGTGCTGGAATAATTCCGAGGATCTCTGACCCACAATAAACAAAACAGCAACTTTAGATGGCTGGAAAGAAAAGCTGGTCCAATGACATACACAGTGGACAATCGTCCATTACCTCTTACTGTTCTTCTGATGTGCAGGTGTCTCGAAATTGATTGAATGAAATTTGAGTCAAGGGGGAGGATGTTCCCCAGGGAATATTTCAATCCGGAATTAATAAAGAATGATATTGAAGAATAGAACAAATAATAGAACAAAATCACAGCAGCACAAGAAATGAGAACAGAATAGAACGCATCATTGCACGTCATTCCAAGTTCAACATCTTGGTGTTACAAGTTGTCTGATTTGAACATAAACAGGAAAGCAGTGTTTCTAATTCCGAACATTATGTGAGAAAAGATTCAGCATCTTCAGTTTAGACTTTCCTATAATTAGAAAGGTTTTCAATATTCCACAAACGATTCTTGCTGAGCACTGTGATAAATTTCACCGACGGTGCTAATTTCAATGACACTGGCATCACAAGCATGATCCTTTAAAAATAACAGGCTGAAAATGACAATCATTGTCGAGACAATGTGCTCGTGGCAAATGAGAATCACTGACTGAACCATGCATTCAACACATTATTGGACTGCTGGCTGATACTGAATCCTGCCACTATCTGTATCATAGAGCTTACCATTGACCTGAACGTGAAGTCGAATTGAGATAAAAATACATGGTACAAGAGCAGCTCAGAGGCTATCAATTCTGACTTGAATAACGCACGAAATGACCATTAGGATATGACAGAACACAATATATTTCAGATATTCGGCCCATCAAATCAGTTTCAACAATCAATCATTGCTGATATGTTTCTAATCCCCATTCTCCTGCTTTCTTCCATAACGCATGATCTGCTCACAAATGAAGAACCCATTTACCTCTGTCATAACTAATGTTGCCTGCACAATCTTTAGTGGAAAAATGTTCCACAGATTCAGCACCATCCAGCTGAAGAAATTCCTCTTCATCTCAGTTCTAAAGGGTCATCACTTCAATCTGAGTCCATGCCCTTGCATCGTTTTCTCTCTGATGAGTGGAAGCATCTTGTACATGCTTACTGTATCCATTGTATTCTGTCAGTTTCAACCTGATCTTTCTAAACTCCATTGTGTAGGTACAAAGATTAATAAACTGCTCCTCATTATAACAAGCTGGAATCCCCAGGCTCATTCTGGACCTCAGCCAATGTCAGCACATCCTTCCCGCGATACAGTGCCCAAAACAGCTCACAGTATTCCAAATGCCGTCTGACCAGAAACTTTAGACAGCCTCAGCAGTACATCTCTGGTCTTGTGTTCTAACCCTCCTGAAATTAATGGTAATAATACATTTGGTATTCTAACTTCCAATTGAACCTGCACGTCAACCTCAAAAGAGAACGAGGACTCTGAAATCCCTCTGATTTCATGAAACCTTTCAGAATGTATTGTATGCTCTATTCTGCTTACGAAAGTGCATAATCTCACACGTTCCCACATGGGGCAGCATCTGCCATTTGTTTTCCCACTACCCAAGCCTGTCCAAGTCTTTCTGCAGCTTCCCCACTTCCTCAACATCTCCTATCCATCCAACTATTATTGTATCATCTACAAACTTAGCAACAATGTCCTCAGGTCCTTCTTTCAAATTGTTCATGTATATGGCAGCTTGTAATTCTAAAAGGGCTGCCACCATCCACAAGGTGCAACACTCAGGGTGCTTGACGCCATTCAGGTTAAAGCAGTGGCTTGACTGGAATCACATCTGCAAAATATTCTCTCTCTGCCCCAGTGGCAGTCAGTAGGAGCACATCCTGTCCCTGTTTTGTTGTGAATTTACCCCATTATGGTGATGCAGAATTTGACGGAGCGTGGTCCTGGTCTATTGATGCCTCTCTGTCTCGACACAAAATGCGTGGTGCTCACGCCAACCAGTATTGCTCTGTATTGATGACGGCTGAGGGAGGTGGGGATGAGAAGGGATGTCTATAATGATTGACTGTGTGACTGTCACTAATTGGGGGCTGATGCCTGCCCCGACAGCCCTGAATGTGCCTGTGCCCGCTCTCATGCTGCTGATGTCCGACCAGTCTTCCGAGGAGTCAACCCAAGGAAAGCACTGGACTTTGACTGCGTCCCCAGCCGAGCACTCAGATGCTGCGCAGACCAACTGGTGCAAGGTATTCACCAGCATCTTCAACCTCTCCCTCCCACAGGCCGAAATCTCCACCTGCTTCAAGTAGACCACCATACATCCCCTCCTTTTCAGGGAGGGAGAGACACAGGCTCGAGAGACTGATTCCCCACCATTAACTCATCGCCCAGCCTCTCAGAAACTAATCCCTTGGGGCAGTCAGAAAGTATTTGCCCTTTAATTCCAGTTGACATCTCTTCCTATTCTCCGGGTTTGAAATCAGGGGAAAGAGCCAATAATTGGGTGAGATTTTGGAAGTCAGTCATAGAAGATAGAACATTGAAAAGTACAGCACAGTACAGACTCTTCAGCCCACGATGTTTTGCCGTGGAATAATCCTAATCCAAACATAAAATAACTTAACCTACATTCCCCTCAATTCACTGCTGTCCATGTGCATGCCCAGCAGTCGCTTCAATGTCACTAATGACTCTGCTTCCATGACTTCCACTGACAAACTATTCCATCTGCTCACAACTGTCTGGGTGAAGAACCTCCTTCTGACGTCTCCTCTATACCTTCCTCCTAGCACCTTATGGCCCTCGTGGCAGTCAATCCTGCTCTGGGGAAAAGTCTCTGGATATTGACTCTATCCATGCCTCTCATTACCTTGTACACCTCGATCAGGTCACCTATCTTCCTCCTTCTCTCCAGAGAGAAACGTCCGAGCTCAGTCCACCTCTCCTCGTAGGACAAGCTCTCCAGTTCAGGCAGCATCCTGGTAAACCTCCTTTGCACCCTCTCCAAAGCCTCCACATCTTTCCTTTAATAGGGAGACCAGAACTGGACACATTATTCCAAGTGTGGTCTCACCAGGGTTTTCTAGAGCTGCAGCATAACCTCGTGGCTCTTAAACTTAATGAAAGCCAAAACACTGTATGATTTCTTAACAAACTTATCCACCTGGGTGGCAAGTCAGTAATGGGACCTCATTTGTTTCTGTTCATTTCTGTTTCAAATAATCTTAACTTTAATTCAATCAATTTCTATCTCTCACCTTCGCTCTTCTTGGGGGATTTTGAGGGACTGAAGCTTGGGCACAGGGAGAGGGAGTCACACAGGCTCTGGGAGTAGGGATGAAGCCATACTTCGGAGTAAATAACTCTTCTGTCCTACCCTTCAAACAGAAACACCAGTGCAGTTCTGAGCCAATATGAGACATCTTTGTGTGCATCATTTTTTCTGGGTTCAATATCATAAGCGCTGCAGGGTAGGAGAAGAAGGTAGGTGGGGAAAGAAAGTGGGCGGGGGAAGAATGTGGTTGCGAGGTGGGAGAGGGTTGCGAGGTGAAGGAGATATTGTTTGATTTTGTTAGTAATTCTCTTTATTTGTTTGCCGTTGGGGTTATATAAATAAATTATTACTTGCTACTTATAAAGTTGATATCATTTAGTCTCTCTTTTTTAACACATCATACATGGGGAGGCGAGCTTTCCTAGGTGACTCGGGTTTAATCATTTTAGGGGAATCTCTACTCCCTCCGTAGTGGACTGGAACATCTGTTTTGGTTTAAATATCAGAGGGATGCTTTTCTTCCCTCTCCAACAGATTTCGAGCCCAAGTCTCGGATCCAGACGGTACATGTATGGGATCTGACTGCATATGAACATATTTGGACTGATCTAAACAGAGTGCGAGATTTGTGTGCTAGATCACTAAATAGAACTTCGGTGAGAAAAATCTGTTTAATTTGTTATCTTGTCGTGGGTGAAATTCAATTTGAGGGCAATGGCTGTTAACATTACTAAAGAGTTTCTTGGATTTGGAGATGCTTCCCAAATTGCCAATAAAGTTTAGAAAGACAGAGGAAGGATATATTTATAGAATTAGCGTGCAGGCTAAAATTGGATTCAATGGAATTGACTAAAAGGAAGGCTGAAATTGTAATAGAGTTGGTCAAGCAATTAGGTGTATCAGAGAAACAGGCAAGTGCAGTGGAAAGATGAAAACAAATTGGTGATAACAGAACCTGCATTAGAGAATGAACAGGAAGAGGGAGAGTTTGAATTATGGTTGAAAGTGGAAGAGAAAGAAAGGAAAAGAGGATCCACGTTGGAAGATAAAAGAAAAGGCAAAGGCTGTTTGAGTTAGAACAGATGAAGTTGGAACTTGAAACAAAAGAATTTCAAATTGCAATAAGAAAAGTACGAGCTAGAGGTGAGAATGAACAAAGTCTTAATCACCAACAGCCTAATAAACATATATACAAATATATCCAAACATTACCAAAATTTGATGAAAAGGATAAAGAAGCCTTTTTAACATTTCATTTCAGGAACTGGCCAGGGGGTCTGTGGCTAATGTTACTTTCGACCACATTGGTAGGCAGAGCGAGAGAGGTGTTTGCAGCACTGTCAGATGCGGTGTCAAGAGATTATGGAGATGTTAAACAGGTTATTGCGAGTGCCTAAAAATTGGGACCAGAAGCACATCGACAACAGTTGAGAAATATAAGGAAGGAACCTAGTCAGTTCTATGTCGAGGTTGAAAGATTTAAACAAAATAACGTTGATAGATGGGCGAGAATATTGAAGACAGAATAGACTTATGAGGGCCTTAGAGAGATTAAAATGTTGGAGACGTTTAAAAACTCATTTCCAGAAGTGAAAAGAACTCATCTTGAGGAACCGAAAGTTCAAACACCAAGAAGAGCTGCTGAGGTGGTGGATGAATACATATTCGTGCATAAATCAATATTTTGCTTCCGACAGCAATTCATTCCATGAAGATGTAAAGTGGGGAAAAAAGGGGAGATGTTTCAATGAAAAAAAAACAAAGTGGATCACACTGTGACCAAATGTGAGGCTGGATGAACACAGCAGGCCAAGTAGCATCTCAGGAGCACAAAAGCTGACGTTTCGGGCCGAGACCCTTCATCAGAGAGGGGGATGGGGGGAGGGAACTGGAATAAATAGGGAGAGAGGGGGAGGCAGACCGAAGATGGAGAGTAAAGAAGATAGGTGGAGAGGGTGTAGGTGGGGAGGTAGGGAGGGGATAGGTCAGTCCAGGGAAGACGGGCAGGTCAAGGAGGTGGGATGAGGTTAGTAGGTAGCTGGGGGTGCGGCTTGGGGTGGGAGGAAGGGATGGGTGAGAGGAAGAACCGGTTAGGGATGCAGAGACAGGTTGGGCTGGTTTTGGGATGCAGTGGGTGGGGGGGAGGAGCTGGGCTGGTTGTGTGGTGCAGTGGGGGGAGGGGATGAACTGGGCTGGTTTAGGGATGCAGTAGGGGAAGGGGAGATTTTGAAACTGGTATCAATGTGGACTTCACCAGTTTCAAAATCTCCCCTTCCCCTACTGCATCCCTAAACCAGCCCAGTTCATCCCCTCCCCCCACTGCACCACACAACCAGCCCAGCTCCTCCCCCCACCCACTGCATCCCAAAACCAGTCCAACCTGTCTCTGCTTCCCTAACCGGTTCTTCCTCTCACCCATCCCTTCCTCCCACCCCAAGCCGCACCCCCAGCTACCTACTAACCTCATCCCACCTCCTTGACCTGTCCGTCTTCCCTGGACTGACCTATCCCCTCCCTACCTCCCCAACTACATCCTCTCCACCTATCTTCTTTACTCTCCATCTTCGGTCCGCCTCCCCCTCTCTCCCTATTTATTCCAGTTCCCTCCCCCCATCCCCCTCTCTGATGAAGGGTCTAGGCCCGAAACGTCAGCTTTTGTGCTCCTGAGATGCTGCTTGGCCTGCTGTGTTCATCCAGCCTCACATTTTGTTATCTTGGAATCTCCAGCATCTGCAGTTCCCATTATCTCTCACACTGTGACCAGTTTACCTCAGGTGATAAAAATAAATTCATGCAGGTGAAATGACGGCAAGAGGCATCAGGAGTTTACACTGTAATGGAGAGAGATGCATAAAATTACGGTCCCATTGGTTTTAATACGACACCAGGAAAAGATGATTTCACTGTCATAAGGTGGGACACACAGAGCCACAGTGCTGGTAGCTGAAGAAAAGCACTGGGAAAAAGGATGTGGTCAATGCGACTAAACAAGTGCCTTTAGTTGAGATCGTGAAGAAAATCCCAAAAAAATTCCCAAGGAGCTGCGGGAGAGTGTGCAGCCGAGTCACAGACTCAGTAAGATGGTGCCTGACCTCTAAAACGTTTGCTCAGGAAGAAAAGGGGGAGGGAGTAAAGAAGTAAAATATTGACGAATATAGAGCTGATCATATTCTAATTCTAAGAGATAAAAGTATTTTCACTCCTTCTGAAATGTTATCTGAGACAGTAGTATTTTGTGGAATAGATGGAGACATATTTATCATTCCCCTGAGTAAGTTCAGGGTGGAAACTTTTGTAAAGACTGGAGAAGTGACAGCCGGAGCAATTGAAAGAGTGGTTATTGGAAACGACCTGGCAGGGTCAAAGGCAGGAGTCACACCTCTTGTAGTGGAGAAGCCAAAGGAAAACCGGGGACCAGTGAAAGTAAAAAAAGAAATACCATGGAAATTTTCTGGAACGTGTGGAAACAAGATCCCACAGTCATAAGTTACAGCACGAAGATTTTAAAAAAAACTGAAGAGGAAGACGAAGGTCCAGTTCACTGAACTGTTTGATGAAAGACTAAAGGAAAAATCTGAACGGGTAGAGGATCGGCCAGAGGTGCTTAGTTCTGATGATTACTGGAGTTACAACAAAAAGATGAGACAATAAAATATCTATGTTATAACATCTACTCAGAAAAGGACTAAAAATGTTTTCTCCATATGGTTATTAGGGTGGCACGATGGCTCAGTGGTTAGCACTGCAGCCTCACAGTACTAGGGACCGGGGTTCAATTCCAGCCTCGGGCGACTCTCTGTGTGGAGTTTACACATTCTCCCCATGTCTGCGTGGGTTTCCTCTGGGTGCTCCAGTTTCCTCCCACAGTCCAAAGATGTGCAGGCTAGCTGGATTGGCCATGCTAAATTGCCCATAGTGTTCAGGGGTGTGTGGGATAAAAGGGGTATCAGTCTGGGTGGGATGCTTCAAGGGGCAGTGTGGACTTGTTGAGCCGAAGGACCTGTTTTCACACTGTGAGGAATCTAATTAACTTAATGTTAGAATCTGAAGGCAAAAATCGAGTCCACAACAGGTCATGCAGAAGAGAAATGGGCTGAAGTGCACCAAATGTTGTTACTGGTAGCATACAGACAGGAAGTATAGCATCTAGCACACGAATTACTGATAGAAAGACATTTGGGAATTAGGGAGTGTGAGGTTAAAATACTAAAGCAATTCTATTGGCCTGAATTATACAAAGATTTAGTTGAATTTTTTCATTCCTGTCATACATGTCAAATGGCAGGAAAGCCACAGGCAGGAATAAAATCAGCGCCTTTTGAATGGAAACTGAGGAAAAGATACTTTTGTCACTGACACTCAAAACATGGCAAATCAAAATACAAATTATCTGATTTTGATGTGCCTTCAATTAAATGGTAAGGAACTCCTCAGAAAATGGGGTAAGACAGTGAGCTATCTGTCTTAGGAACAGGGAAATGAATTGAAAGGCTCGGTGCAGCAAGAGAGAACATATACAGGAAGAGAATGGGGAGGGCTAATTCTATCCCGCATGACGATGATGTGGGTGACGCTGTTTCAAAACAAAAACCTCCGTCAGGTTTAATCCTCTTGAAGGCACACAGGTACAGAAAGAACTGGTGGTGATGTTGCAAAAATACCTCAGTGAGACAAGTCAAAGTGAAAAGAGTTCACTGATCCTGTTGGTTGCCAAACTATATGGTACTCAATGCTTCTGCGTGGTTTATTTGAAGGTCAATGCCATAACTAAATTGGATTCATACCCAATGCTAAGCCTGGAGGATTGTGTGGGAAAAAATGGTCAATCACTTACCTCACCAAGTTGGACTCGGTTTGTGGTTACTGACAATTACATTTGTCAGAGACAACAGGAGAAGTCTATGTGTGTGCAATCCCAATTAAATGGAATGCCTCTTAGTATGAAGAACGCGCCAGGCACATTTCAAAGACTTATGATCAGTGTTGTGGCAGGTTTGATGAGTCGTTCTGTCCAAACACGTGACTTTGTGATCTTTCGTCATTCATTGAAATATCACATGGTACTTTTGGCCAAGCTCTTTGAAAGACTGTGGGAGGAAAAATTGGTTGTAAATTGAGCAATTCTGTATTCATGAAGGGTGAAGTGAGGGCCTTGGGATATAATATCGGGCATTGAAGATGAGTCTGATGAATGCGAAAATGAATGACTTTGAGGAATTTCCAAGATCATCCTCGAAGGAAGAGGTACTTCCATTTTTGATCCTGACCGGTTTCTACTGGAAGTTCGTATAAAACATAAGTAGCACTGTGGTGCTGCTGATGGATTTGCTAAAGAAGAACATGAAATTTCGGTGGACAGAACAATGCCAGGAGGCATTTGAGAAGTTAAAAGCTGTATTAACCACCGCACAAGTTTTAGGAACGGCTAATTTCTGAAAACATTTTAACGTCACTAACAACACCAGCAGTGTAGTGGTTGGAGCTGTTTTGATGCAGGAGGATGATGGCGAAATTGAAAGGCCCGTTGGATATTTTTTCAAGGAAACTCAACATCCACCAGATAAAATATTGCACCATTGAAAAAGAGTTATTGAGTTTGGTACTGGCCGAACAACGCTTCAATGTTTATGTTACACATAATGCATCAGAGATGGTTCTGTGTACAGATCCAACTGTCTCATCTTTTGGAATAGACTGAATTACAAAAACACAAGACTATTTCATTGGGGTTTGATATTGCAGGCTTGTAATTTGTAGATTGTACATGCTGTGGGTCATAGTAGTGTTATTGCAGATGCATCACTGTGAGTTTTTTTTAAAAAATCTGTAGATAAGATGGAACGGGTATGGCTCTATATATTAAGAGAATTAGTACGAAAGTTGTAACATTCAATTACTGACCTTTGTATCTCATGATAATGGCATTCAGAATTTTGTTTTTCAATGAAGGCTTAGTTTTCTTATGGTATTTCTTTCTTATGGGGGAGGTGTTATGAAGTTGTTAAGAGGAGTTGTGAAGTGGTAGGCAGGAAGCTGAAAATTGTTCATAAAAAGTGGTAATGGTGAAGAGTCCAGTTCATTTAATGGGTAAAGTGCTCATCTAAGTTTGGAGAATTGTACAGAAAAAAAAGTGTCTGTGTGTAGGTGAAGATGTGCAGCCAATTCTGAAATTGAAATATGCACCATTTGGCTGTGTTATTGTAAGCCTTGGGCTTGTTTTGATGTTTTGGCAATGATCTAGAATCAGCCAATTGGTTGAAACAAGGACTTAGTGAATGAAAGCCAGAATACTTTAATACTGATAGTTTTGACAACCTGAGACCAATACTATTTTAAGAAATTTGAAATAGCGTTTAAGGTATATAAGAAGAGCCCTTTTTAAAAATAAATCGGGACAAGAATGAAACACCATTGAGAAATAAGCCTTTGGCTCTCACAAGAAATTGCTAAGCACTCGGAGAAAGCAGCATCACTAGATAAGAAGTACCATGGCACTTCCAGCTAAGAATACTCACAGAAGACTTCAAAGAGATAACATTCCTGAGAGCTGGATCAGTAGAAGAAACGTGTTTATGACTTGAGGATAGAAAAAGAAAGGCTTGTAGACTTCCAGAGACTACATTTTAAATTATTTTCTTGTTACTTGGGTTTATATAATTGGGAATTGTTTATTGGAACAGTGCAACAGTACAGTTTCGTTCAAGTCGGGAAGAATTTGTTGAAAAGGAAAGTTTTTTTTTCTTGTTAGGAGTTGTGTTAATGGGTTCATGGTTATAGCTAAATAAATAACTTGTTACTTGTTACTTATAAAGTGAATATCAGGGATTTTCTTTCAATTAATCTCCCCTTCTCTGTAATTTTGGGGGCTCAAGTTAAGATTTGTTTTGTTTGTGTGTGGGATATGACTGGATCTGAATGGATTTTGACAAACTTAAATAGGGTTGGTGATGAGTATCCTAGATCAGGTGAGACAAATCTGTTTAATTTTGTTTACTTGTCATTGGTTAAGTTGAAAGTGAGGGAAATGGCTCTTAACATTTGTAAAGCGATTCTGGGATTTGAAGATGCTTCCCAAATTTTCCAAAACAAATGTTTACATAAATAGAGGAAGGATGCACGTTGACAATCATCAAACAGTTGATTTGGGTTCTCAGGGGCAAGAGGAAAGCTGAAATTGTAGAGGAGTTAGTCAAGCATTTGGGTAAACCAGAGAAATTGGAAATTGCAGGGGAGTTAGAAAAAAGAAATTGCAAATAAGACAGCTGTAGTTGGACAGTAAATTGGCATTGAAACTGTTTGAATTATATTTACAAGCAGAACAAAAACAACGAGAGAGAGAAGAGAGGGAAAGACAAAGAGGGGGAGAGGAGTGGGAAAGAGAAAGAGGGAGAGAAGATGGAGGAAGGAAAGAGAGAGAAATGGAAAAAGAGAGAGAAGAAGGGAAAAAAATGCTTGCATTCAAAAAGATAAAGTTGAAACTAGAAGCAAAACGATGACAAATGGTAGAAGTACAAGACAAAAGTGAGGATCGACAAACTCATTGTTGCCAACAGCCCGGTTGGGAAATGTACAAATATGTCCAAACATGACCAAAATTCAATGGCCAGAATTTACCAGACAATGTGATATCTCTGTAACCGCTGCTGGATCAGGTTACAGAGATAAGGAAGGGTGTTGGCATTGAAGGAGTTCACAGTGAGAGGGAGATTGGGTTAAAGAGCTGGAGGAGGTTACAACACTAAGGAAGAGGATTGGGGCTGGACGGATTTCAAGAGATTGGAACAGCTACAGTTGCTGGCGGAGATCACTGCAATGGGGAAGTCTCTCATGGTTGGAGAGCAATTTGCAGAGATAAAGAGGGGTTGAGCGGTTACAGGATGTTTCAGAGGTAGGAGTGCATGCCTGGTGGAGGTTACACAGAATGGGAGAGATGCCTTCTTCTTACAGGGATGAGGAGGAATGGAGGGGCTGAAGGTGGTTAGGGAGATATATGACTATGTACATACTGCAGGAAGATACAGCGATAGGGAGGGCAGGGATAGCTGGTAGGGGTTACAGTATGAAGAACTGTTGTTGGGACTGGAGGAGGCTCCAGAGACATGGAGCAATATATCTGCTGCTGGGGGTTACAAAAATAGGGAAAGTGCAGGGCTGGGCGAGGTTACAGAGATAGCGAAGAGTGTCAAGCTGCAGAAGGGCACAAAAACAAGGAGGAGTATACATGCTGCAGGGGTGACAGTGATTAGGAGGTTTTGAACAGCTGGTGGAAATTATAGAGATGGGAGGAATGAAGAGCTTGGAGGTGGTGACCAAGATAATGATAGGTATATTTTCTGGAGTTAGTTACAGTGAAAGATAGGGCTGCAACAGGTGATGCTGGTTACAGTGTTAAGGGGGTTCTAGGGTCTGGAGGAATTACAGAAATAGGGAAGTGGGGCTGGACTACAGGACGTTACACAGTTAGGGAAGGCTGTCACACCTGGTAGAGTTTTCTTAGCTCGGGACGATTGCAGATGCTGGAGGAAGATTGTAACATTGGCAGGATTGTCCACCCTAGAGCAGGTTACAGAGTGAGGGAAGGATGTAGGTGCTGGAGGAGGGTACATGGGCAGGGGATGGTGTACATGCTGGAGCATGTTAGAGATATAGGGCGAGGTGGAGGAGATGTACTAAATTGCAGAAATAGGGAGGACTGGAAAAGCTGTTGAAGGTTAGAGATGAGGTGGATGCAGGGAATGGAGCAGGTTACAAAAATAAGTTAGACTATGTGATCTTAAGGAGGTTAACAAGGTGGGCCGAAGTGAAATCTGGAAGACATTCCAGGGATAATAGTATAGTATCCACACCATCGATGTAATATCCATAGCCAGTCCACCTAACCTACATATCACTGGACACTACGGGCAAATTCGCATGGCAAGTCCACCGAAACTGTGCAGCTTTGGACTGTGGAAGGAAACCAGTGCACCCAAAGGAATCCCAGACAAACACAGGGAGAATGTGCAAACTCCACACAGACAGTCATCTGAGGCTCGAATTGAACTCAGATCCCTGTCGCTGTGAGGATTTGGTGCTGACCACTGATCCACCGTGTCACCCGCTGCAAGAAAGTTTTAGGGGCTGTGGGAGGTTACAGGGACAAGGGACATGTGGGCATACTGAAGCAGGTCACAAAGACATGGAGTAGTATAGGTGCTGGAAAATGTTACGGGGTAGGGATCGCATGTAGATGCTGGAGAAGGTGACAGAGATATGGAGGTTATCAGCGCTGTGGGAGGCTTAAGAAATGAACAGGAGTGTAGGTGCTGGAGAAAATTTTAGAAATAGGGAGAGTTGAAGGGGCTGGGGGAGATATGAAGTGGAGTAGATGCTGGAGGCTGTTACTGACAGGAGGATGGGACAAGGGAAGAAGGCAATGACAGAATTTGAGAGCTGACGGATGAGGTGACAGAGATTGGGGTCAGTAAATTCTGGAGGAGGTTAGCGGTTTTATTGGCTGGAAGAACCTACACAAACAGGAATGCATGGCTCAAGACATTACAGAGATAGCGAGGCATGTGCATGCTAGAACAGTTTTTCTTCAGAGAGATCTTGTCTTCACATTCGTTCACATGATGGGGGAGAGGCGTAGTAGCTGGAGGTGACAAAGAAAAAGAGTGTTGTATGAGCTGGAGGAGATTAGATGGAATGGTAGGAGTGAATGTGGTGGAGGAGATTCGATAGACAGAGAGGATTTCAGACTCTGGTGTAGTTTTCGGGGCTGGGGCAAGTTACAGGAAAAAGGGACGTATGCATACACTTGAGCAGGTTACAAAGATTTCGAGGAGTGTAGGTGTCGGAAAATGTTACAGTGATAGAGAGCAGATAGATATACTGGAGAAGGTGACAGAGAAATGGAGGTTTTTGGAGCTGTGGCTGGCTATATAAATGTAGAGGAGTGTAAATGCACAGAAAATTGTAGAATAGGGAGAGCTGAAGGAGCTGGAGGAGATATGAATTGAAGTAGATGCTGCTGGAGGTTACTGAGAGGTGAATGTGATAGGGAAGGAGGAAAAGACAGAATTTGGGAGCAGTGTAGCTGATGGATGAGAATACAGAAATAGGAAAGAGTGAAATCTGGAGGAGGTTAGAGATTTTGTGGGGTGGAAAAAGCGACAGAAATCTGAATGTGGGTCCAGAGACATGATAGAGAGAGTGAGGCCTGTGCATGCTAGACCAGGATACAGAGTTTGTTTTTTTCATTCGTTCACAGGATGGGAGAGAGGGTTTTCGCGGAGGCAGAGAAAAGAAGAGTTATACGAGCTTGAGGAGGTTAGATAGAAAGGGAGGAGTGAAGGGGCTGAAGGAGGTTCGAGAGATAGAGAGGGTTGTAGAGGCTGGAGGGGATTGGAGACACAGGAAGAGTGAGTGGGACTGGTGGAAGTCAGAGAACTATGGAGGGTAAAGGAGCTGGAGAAGGTTAGAGAGATAAGAAAGGTATATCTGGCTGGGACGTAAAAGAGCTAAGTAGAGTGAGTCAGCCTGGATGAGGTGAGAGAGATCGGTAGGTCGAAGGGAGTTGAAGGAGCTTATCGAGATATGTGGGGTGAAGCAACTGGAGGAGGCAAGAGAGATAGGGAGGGATGTAGATGGAGATGGATGCAGCTTATGGAGGCAATAACAAGAAAAATGAGAGGGACAGCTGAGCAGTTTAAAAACACAGATTTGCACAGTGGCTTAATGGATACCAAATTGTAGAAATCTGTGCCATAGACAAGGTAGTGGGAGTGAGACCTTGGAGGATCCAATCTCAAGAGATATAGAATCAGCGTTATACAACACAGTCAGCTCCTTCGGCCCCTTCAGTTGACAGCCACGAAAATACGTGGAAGCCCCACTGACACTGCAAAGTCATCCTTGCTAGCGTCTGGGGACTAGTGACAAAATTGGGACAGCCATCTTACAGTCAAGCGACAATGTGGCATAACGAAGCCTCATGATGTCAGATCAGACTTTAACACAGAAATGTCCGGCTGAATCATCTCCCTGAACTGGTGGATCGGTGTTCCTCCGCATTGAATAGCACTTGGAGGAAGCACTGAGAGAGAGTGGGGAAAATAGGCAATGTATCCTGACTGGCCCAATTCAAAACCACCACCAAGAGAGGATTGGCAGCAGCATTTCTGATGGAGATGACTTGGTTTGAAAGCACATAGCTGCTGGGCTGAGACAGCAACTGGTGGGGAAGGGCTGACTAAGAGGGAGAAACGTACTGAAGCTCATCTTCACCAATCTGCTGGATGCAGATGCATGGATCCATGACTGTATCAGTAACAGTGACTACTACACACACTATTTCAAGAGATGACGTTTTATTTTTACATTGGGAATGCCCTCCAACATATGTATGACACTACTACTGTGCTGAATGGGTTAGATTTCAAATAAATGTGGCAGCTCAATGCTGGGCTTTGAGACGTGATATGGTCACCAACAACAGCAGAAATTTACTCCAGCACGATTTTGAACAGGATTACTCTGCATATCCCACACTTTATTATGACAATCAAGTCATAGCTAAACACTTGTTCAATGAACAATACAGGAGAGCCTGCTAATAACAGCAGCAAACCCATCTATAAATGAGGTGAAGATCACTTCCTCCGCAAATAGAACAAGCAGCAAACGATGGATAGATCTCAGCGAACCCAGAGCCAATGAATCAGACCTAATCTCTATAATGCTGTGACATCCAGTCCAGAATGGAGTTGGACAATCAAAGAACCCAGTGGAGGAGGAGGAGGCTCCACAAATATTGCCTTCCTCAATGATGGAAGATCCCAGCAGAGAAGATAACAATAAAAAAGAAAGTGCTGGAAAAAACCCAGCAGATCTGGCAGCATCTGCGAAGAACAAAAAACAGAGTGGCTGTTTCAGGTCCAGTGACCCTTGCTCAGAACAGTCGAAAACATGAGGCTGAAATACTCGCAATAATGTTCAGACAGAAGTGTCGATGTGATGATCGAACTCAGTCTCTTCCAAAGATATCCAGCATTGCACATGGCCGTCTTCAACTAATTCCATTCATTTTCTGTGATATGAACAAATGGCTGGAGGTACTGGATAATATGCAGACTGATCCACCAGCTAAGAGAGGCGACTCAGCAGGAGGTTCGCTTGTCAAAGTTTTATTTGACACCACGATATTGCTGCCACTAAAGCGACTGTGTGTAAATATTAGCACATTATATATTAGTGCAGGGGAAAAAATCATTGTGTATTTTCTAAGTCCTTGCATTTAATACTAATTTCATCTTGGATGCAGCAACATAACATATCATTTCAAAGTCCTTTATTGTGATTCCTGCACTATTTCCTCATACTGTTATCATAAAATTTAACTGAATAAATGGATGTTTTTGTGCTTTTTGGAAATTCAGCAAGTGGGTATTATCGATGGATGTTGGCATTCCGTGAAGTGACTTTGCTGTCAATAGTTAGATTTGCTGAGAACAATGCCACAGAAATTTCTATTTCCAATCACACACAAGAATATTCGTTTCGGAACATGCCAACCATCATTGTCACTGGGCAATTCACTGGCGTGTGGAGCTGACATGCACTGGATAGTGTTAATGAGGGACCCAACGTAAGGCAACGAATGCTGCATGAGTCCTTAACTAAGGATCGGGTCCAAGGTGCAAAATTACGGAGATTAGGTGGCACACCCGAAGTCATCAACAGAGATAAACTTACGAGACAAGGATGTTAGTAGGTCATTTTTCACAAATGTTGAACTGCATTTGCACCAGGACTGAGTCTGGTGCAAGTTCATTGGCTAATTTGCCCCATGCACTTCCTTGTTGTTCAGGGATGCCTGAACACGTCGATTGTGAGTGATTGTGTGAATATCAGTCAAAGTTTGGTTTAGATACTCTCTGACAGAATTACGTGATGGCCATTGTTCTGGAGGCAGTGATGAGGCCCGGTAGCACTGCGGCTGAATTCAGGCTTTGGTTTTTAGAGTTTATTTGGAACAGATTCGCTGGTTGCAAGATGATTTGTTGACTGGCCTGAACATGATTCAACTGTTTACGATCGTCACTAAATTCTGCAATAATTAGGTATGTACTCTGGTAGTTTAATTATTGTCACTTCAGTTGTTTTCAACTGAAAAGCATTGCATTTGGTTGAATTTAAAACTGAGAAGAATTGAAGTGGTATTAACTCTTCGCTGTCCAAAATGTTAAAATGAGTTGCATTGTAATTCTCACAGACTCGTAAAGCAACAGTCAGGCATTGAGTGTAAAGCAGGATTCTGTTCCAGGCAAAATCATCAACTTCTCTGCTAGTTTCTGTCCAACTGACCAGATAGAGCCAGGCGGATGGGGCAGCTTCTTGGTATCTTGTCACTTTAGTGCTCAGCATTGATGTCTGAAAGCAACTGATTGAAAATGATAGGGATTGTTACCTCAATGACATGCCGTGCTCCTGATGTCACTGGGGCTACACTCATCTGGCAAATTCTTACCTTTTTGAGGCTTTAGACTAAGCTGTGAAAAATATAGTATCTTGATATTTTAAGTAGGACACTATTATCCATTGATATTAGCAAGCACTAGCAGGGGCAGACTTTATTGGTCATCACCAGTAGCTCAGACACAGAGCTGCCTCCCTGAAACTTTTCTCATCCAAGTGTAGCAGATGTATGCACAGATCTATTCGGAACGAGATACCAAGAATTTTTATTTTACCACGTTATCGGAAAGGGACAACAAATTATTCTCTATCCAGGATGGCATGTGACTTGAATGATAATTTG
Organism: Stegostoma tigrinum; assembly: GCF_030684315.1. NCBI lineage: Eukaryota > Metazoa > Chordata > Chondrichthyes > Orectolobiformes > Stegostomatidae > Stegostoma > Stegostoma tigrinum. Next base: position 152,916 of record NW_026728061.1, on the reverse strand, counting down.
CAGAGATTGGATTTCCATTGCTCAGTCGACGACATTACCAGAACAGGATTATCTTCAATTCCCATTGAGCACATTATTGTTCAGGGTCCTTGATGCCGCAATGAGTCAAGTTGGACTGGTGAAATGGAAAGTTACTCTCATCTCACTTGAATTGACATTGGAGCATCAGCTGAAACAATAAAGCGTGAAAGTATAGAACACAGTTTATTTGAACAATGTACTCACTGGTCTCACAATATTCCAAAGAAATTTTCGGCATGGACTTCCGATTCTGAAGTTTTTCCTGTTCTTAATGAGGCAGTTTGGTTAAATGCCCTGGCAGAGGGTCAGACCGAAGCTACACTCAGTTCGATGGCAAACAAAATTATCCCATTTCCAGCGCATCAGACAGTGGCAAACACACACTACTGTCTGCTCCTATTGGACATTGATCATTTCAATCTCATGATTCACTGATGACTAATATCTACATGGAAATCAGCAGCTTCTATCATCCTAGTTGGAGGATAAAAAAAGGAAAGGGAGGGATGGGGAGGTGGGAGAAACCAGGACAGAGTTATGACATGCAGTAGGGGTGGTAGAAGCGGAGTGTGAAGGGAGGTGGTCAGTGGAAGGTTATGTATCAGCAGAAGGGGCAGTGCAAGGGAAGCAAAAGTGTCAGGAAGGAGGAAGAGGACTGGCGGGTAACGTCTGAGTGACCAGGAAGAGCATGCGTGTGAAGAAGTGAGATTGATTTCTGATCAAGCATTGCTGTTCAGGAAAATCCATTGATAATTAAAGAAATATTTCTTCCGTTTCTTTTCGAACACTTGATGGATGTTCAGATTTTACAATCGCAGCATTTCTGTATTCCCTGCAAGTTCAAATGAAATATTTTTCTCCCCTCGTTCATTGTCTCAACATTTTTTTCAAGGCATACACGAGAATATGGTTTGATTGCCTGCAATGTGTCCATGATGCAGAATTTAATTGTATCTCTATCCTCATTAATCTCGCGCTCTCAAACAATCTTCATGAATGAGGCTGTGTCCATCCTGCATCTGAAAAATTCCATCAGCTCTGAATATTGCAGGGACTGTTACAAAGAACACGCTCCAGGCCCATGTAAAATATAAAAGTTTCAGGGCAAGATACCAAAACCTAGCCCACCATTAATGACGTTAAAGCCTTAAGGATATAACGTGCAGAGGGGCAGAATATGAAAGGAGAATTCAACTCCATGTCCAAAATACTATTTGTGTCTCCCTCATAAAAGAGCTGTAAATTCACCAAAATATTAAAAACAACAGTCTGGAATTTTTAATTCTTCCTCTCTGAATAACATCTGGAGAACCGGAAGAAAATTAAGGTTTGTTTGTGATATTCATAAATAATGATGATGAGAATGTGGGAGGTGGTGGATGGAGAGGATATAATAAATAATGTTGTGGGCGTCACAAAGATTAGCCGAGTGTTTCACATTGAGGAGGACCGGACGATATAAATAGGTTGTTCAGAAGAGCAGATCAGTTCCTGATGGTTTAACACTGATAAATGTGAGTTGATGCACTTCAGAAGTAGCAAGGCAAGAAAGTACTGAAACTGTGAAGAGAGACGAGATTTGGTTGTGATTATCTTTGGAGCAGAGAAAGTTGAGGGGGGAGCCTGATCGATGTGTGTAAGAGCATGATAGGCACGGGCAGGGTGAACAGAAAGCAGCTGTTCACCTTCCACGAAGAGTCAAGAACAAGGGGCACACTTTTAAAGTGAAAGGTAAGAGGCTGAGAAAGGATTTGTTCAATTTGCATTGAATCTAGAAGGTGATATGTGTCTGAAATGCATTGCTTAGGAGGGTGGTTGAAGCAGGTAACATCACAAAATTTAAAAAGCACTTGGGTCAGGACCTGGTGGGGCAGACTCGATGGCCCTTTTCTCAATTGTCTGATTCGGTGCAGTGGCAGCCATAAAAGCTCTGATGTATTCCGAAGTGCTAGACCAACGGCACTTTTTTTTTTTTCAGTTTCACCAACTGTGCTTAGTAAGTTTTTTTTTACAAATCAGCATCATCTCATGTAGTATTGGCACTGACTCAACCTTGGACAGGCAATGACATCTGAAAACAACCAGGATTTTTCAAATGGTCAGTGCAACATTATTCCAGCAGTTTGCCACTACCATTTTAACAAAACCAATGGCATGGATACAGCTTTTCCTTCATTATAATAAATACTTTTAGTTGGAAGGGGATCGTTTCTCAAAAGAAGAATGAGCTCCTGCTTCCTACATGCGCACTTTGAGAATGGGCATGTTTTCCTGCCAATTGCAAACTCCCATTCCCCTCCAGCGCTCATGAACTCGTTTACTGTTTCCATGATATGGTTTCATGTTCCTGTGAGTGAAAGGTGCATTTCCAAAGACAATGTTTCTGTTTTTGCTAGGATTGTGAATGCTCGAAAAATAACAGACCATATTGACAGAGGAGGAATATGCCAGGCACTTAACTAAATCCTCAGCGCCCTTTCACAATCCTCTGTTCCTGCAGCAGTCCCTGTCCTTATTCCAAAATATGTGGACACCATTCAGGTTTGGCTGATGAATGTCTAACAGGAATATTTCTTCAGAGCTGCTGGGCAGTTGTCACATTCAGCAGGAGGTAATCCAAAAGCTCTTCTTTCATATTCAGTGTGATAAACAACGTCCAATGACAAATATCCTGTGCGTAACTGCTGATCAGAAATTCAACTGGCGCAGCCATGTAAATGAGCATATCTGATGCTGGAAATTCGTGGCGAGTAACTCACCTCGTAAAGGTATCCAAAGCCTATCTACTACCTACAAGGAACCAGGCAGGAATGTGATGGAAGATCCTTAGGTACCTGGATGAGCACAGCTGCAACAACTCTATCGAGGAGAAAGTAGGCAACTTGTTTAACACTCTATCCGTCTCCAGTAATGCTCACTGCCAGCAACACTGGCACACAAGGTACACTGCTGAGACTTCCTCTCAACAACACTATGTGTGCACCAGCACCAAATCATAAAGCCGTTGAGTTATAATGAACGGAAACGGACTTGCAGCTCAGCTCCTCCATGCCAACCACATAACATTCACTGGGTGTGGGCATCACTGGCTGGGCCCATCACTAATTACCCAGAAGGCAGGTAAACGTCAACAATATGGTAGTGGGCCTGGAATCACATGTAGGCCAGGCCAACTAAGGATGGCAGGTTCCTTTCTGACAGGACATTTGTGAACCACTTGGGTTTTTCCTGACAATTGATTCATGGCCAGTATTGGTCTATTAATTCTTGATTTGAATTCAAACTCCACCATCTTTCACAGCAGGATTCAAACCCAGGTCCCCAGACCACTGTCTGAGTCACTGAATTAAATGCCCAGTGATAATACCACTCGAGCACTGCCTCCCCAAATACCCCAAAGAGCGACGAACTTGTGCAGTATGCTATATCCAAGTTTTTGTCTTCATGTTGTCATTGACTTCCTTGTCAAGCCATGGATGTCTTTTTCCACCTTTATACAATTCCTCTTCCTCTCAGACAATTACTTTAATGAAGAGGTACTTAGCATTTTCCTAAATCGTGGCCTCTATTTTTCAAACGCTGAGTCCTTTAAAGTTTTTGCCCAGTCTATTCGGGACAACCCCTCTCTCAGACTTGTATTGTTATCTTTGCCCAATACCAAACCTCTCTTGTGCGACTCTTGTGTTCCGGCTTTCAATCCGAATTTGCAGCTCTCTCATGTTGTGGTTACTCCTCCAAGAATGTCCTTAACAACAAGACCATTTATCAGTGCTTCGTCATTAAATAATACCAAATCTAAAGTAACCAGTCCTCTGGTTGTTCCTATGAAATGTTGCTGTAAGAATCAATCCCTCATACACTCTATGAATTGTTGTCTGTGCCAAATTGATTGATCCCAACAATACGCATATTCAAATCAGCCGTAATTACAATTGTGTTCTTCTCTCAAGCCCGTGTCATTTTGGGGTTGATACTATGACCTATGCTTTGGAAGGACTGTGGAGTGTGGCTGAAAATTAATCCTACCAAGGGGTTTCTTCACTTACTTTCCATTTCTACGCAGACTGATATATCGTTTTGTCTCCTCATGCCAATATAATTTCCTAATACAGCCTTGCTATCATCCTTGAGCAATACAGCACCTCCACCTCCTGATCCTTTTTGTCCATCCTTTTGGAATGCCGATTATCCATGAGCACTAAATCTCCAGTCTCGATCTTCCCGTAACTATGTTTCAGTTATCCCCACCAGGTAATTCCGAATTATTTCTGTTTGTCCTGTCAGTTTATCAATTTATTCCAAATGCCATGTGCATTTAGCTCTATGGTTTTAAAAAAAATTCAATTGTTTTTTAAATACATTCTTGTCCACTGCAGTTTCTACACTCACAATCCTTTTTTATTAATTCCTGACAATACTTACCCTCATCTGTATTGTTCACTCTAATTCCAAAATGTTTCCGTACTGTCATTTCAGTCACTTGCTCTGCCTTATTACCCACTAGAAGGTCACCTTTTGCTCTTGCTCGAGGAGGAATATTTACATATTCATATACCATGGAAACAGTCCCTTCAGTCAAACCAGTCCCCGCCGAACATAATCCCAAAATAAACTAATTCCACCTGCCTGCTTATGACTCATATCCCTCAAACTTTTCTTATTCATGTACTTCGCCAAATGTCTTTTAAATGTTGTCATTGTGCTCACATCCACCACTTCATCAGGAAGTTCAGGAACCACCCTCTTTGTGAAAAAGCCCTTCATGTATTTTTAAAATGTCTCTCCTCTCACTTTGAAAATGTGTCTCCTCGTCTTGAAATTCCCCATCCCATGGAAAGGACAATATCATTAACCCTATCTGGACCCTTTTCTTTCGAAACTCCTGTCAGATCGCCTCTCAACCTCCTACACTTCAGTGAAATAAGTCCCAGCCTATCCAGCCTTTCTTTACAACTCCAGCCTGCCATACCCAGCAACACCCTGATCAATCTCTTCTGAATATTTTCCACCTTAAAAACATCCTTCTAAAAACCGGAAAAAAAACATATTTGATTACAATATTCCAGAAGTGGCCCCCCAAATGTCCTGTACAAATTCAATATAACATCCCAACTCCTATATATGAAGGGTTGAGCAATGAAAGAAAGTGTGCCAAAAATCTTTTTAACTACCCTGTCTCCATGTGACACAAACTTCAAAGAATTATGTACCTGCACCAGCTGGTCGCTCTGTTCTACAATACTACCCCAAACCCCAACCATGAAGTGTATAAGCCTACCCTGGATTGTTGCACCAAAATGCAATGCCATGCATATATCCAGATTGAACTCCATCTGCCATTTCTTCACCCATTGACCTATTCGATCAAGTTCATTCTGTAATCGTAGAAAACTTTCTTCACTGTCTACTATCCCACCAGTTTTGGTGTCCTCCACAATCTTATTAACCTTCTGTATTCTCATCCAAATCATTGACACAAATGACAGACAAAAGAAGACCCAGAACAGATCCCTGTGGAACACTCCTGGTGGCAGACCTCCAGTCCAAAAATAATTTCTCAAGCATAGTTAAAAATAAATTATATCCTAACATTTAACATGATGGTAAGTGCCAGTCAATGTTTGGAAAATTAAAATCACCCAATATTACAACCTTATTATTCTTACATACACACACCTGAGTTATGTCATTCACCCGGGCTTTGGTCCCTGCATAATTCAGGTGGTGTCTGTCCCATCAGAACAGCTCCGTCCTTCCCCAGTGCTGATGTCAATATCCAATGTATTTGAACCCATGTCTCCCACAACAATCTCAGCCATGTATTTACCTCTTTATCCTTGTTGACCTTGTTCCTGTCTGCTTATGGATCAGGTAATAATCCAGAGGTTATTACCTTGTTGGTTATTCGCTTTAATTTAGCCCTGAGCTGCACATATTACTTTAACAGAAGCTGACAATACAACTGTTCCTGTCCCACTCCAAGCGCCTCTGCAGCACAGATGAAATACCTGATCACAGGCACCACATAGGCCACACAGCCTTTTGGACTCCCGTTTCTGCCAACAGAGAAGGGTGCCTATTTACCTGATGACACTATCCCCAATTACAGCGACACTTCTTTTATTTTCCCGCCTCTTGAGTGGCCCCCTCTACCACATTGCTGTCGTAAATTTGCTCATCCTCTCTGCAGCTCCTGCTCTCATCCACACAGGCAGCAAGAATCTCGAGCCTGTTCAACAAGCTCAAGCACTGAGGCTCCATGAGCACGCCCTTTGTTTTCATCGAACTGTCTCACTCATGGTCACACCTTTTTGTTCCTGACAACTGACTGAATTTGAGCTAATTAATCTGAAGGGTCTGACTGCCTCCTGATGTAGAGCATCCAGGTAACTCCTGTCCCTGATGTTGTTTTTAATTTATTAACAGGGTGAGTGCAGCCCTGGCTAGGCAGCATTTATAACCCATCCCTAATTGCCCGGGGGCAAATAAGAATCAACCACAATGCTGTGGATCGAGGGTCACTTGTAGGCCAGACCAGGTAAGGACAGCATTTCCCTACCATAAAGGACATTAGTGAGCCAGATGGGTTTTCTGACAATCGACAATGGATTCAAGGTCATCATGAGATTCTTAATTCCAGTGATTTATTGTCTTCAAATTCCACCAACTACCATGGCCAGATTCAAACCCAAGACCCCAGAACATTACTGATGTTTATGGGTTAACAGCCCCCAGTGATAATACCACGAGGCCATCGCTTCCCCGATCTTGCTTGTTTCCACCTGAAAATATTTTAATTAGCTTGGTAGCTGTGATTTCCCCCTTCAGGAAACCATGCTGAATCTGCTTGATTCGATAATGTACTTCTAAATTCCCTTCCATTCCAACTTTAATGGACTTTAACATATTCCCAATGAAGGAGCAGGTTGTGAAATTGAGCTGAATTTGCGCGTTTCGTCTTTCAGAGAAGGGCATCCCACCTGCCAAACTATTATCCATTGGCTTTACCTGTCGATATCCATTTGCAGACATCATGTCTTGATCATTTAATTTCCCGTTTATCTTAGTGTCATCGCCAAATGTAGTTACAGCACATTTGTTCCATTCCTCCAAATCATTGTTATTCATTGTACACAGGACCCAGCACTGGTCTCAGTGTATCTCCACTTGCTACATTCTGCCAAACTGATCAAGACGGATTTATCCCGAGCGTTTTCTTCCTGTTGATAACCAGCCCTCCCTCATTCTTGTGTGCCACGTTCGAAGGGCTGAATAAGAACGATGAGTATCAGTGAGCCTTTCAGCCCCTCCACCCTGTTCTGGCTTTTAATACAATCATGGTTGATGTCATCTTGGCCTCCTTACCAATTTCCTGCCCGCTCTCCGTAATCCTTCATTCACCCAATGTCACAGCATCCACTGCATTCTGGGGTCATGAATTACACACATTCACAATCCTTTAAGAGAAGTAAGTTCTCCTCATCCCTACTTGTAATCTGCCTTGCCTTATATGAAAACTCTGGCCTCTTGTTCTAGATTGGGCTAGGTGTGGAAATATCGACTCCACATCTACAGTCTCAATCACATTTAGCTTCTTACAGATCTCAATGAGATCTCCTCTCATTTCTCTAAACTCCAGAGAATATCCACCGGGTCTGCTCAATCTCTCTCCATAAGACAAACTCCTCGTCTCTGGAGTCAATCTAGAGAACCTCTTCTTAACTGCCTCCAATGCAACTTCATCCCTCCTTCAGTCAGGGCTCTAAAACGTACACAGTACTCCAGTTGAAGGAATAATAAAAGCTTGCATAATTGCAGCAATGCATCCCAAGTTTTATAAACTCTTTTTTTTGAAGAAATACATGCTGAAATTGCACTTGCTTTGCGACTTACCTGCTGGTTTGTGATATATAAACATTGGGCATGTTATAAAACAAGAAATTAGATATAGAAATTTGTGGGTACTACAGTACTAAAGGACAGATTCAATTTTCCTTGGAACTGTATTTATCCAGGCAAATGCTAACGTTGGGAAAATTGCACTTCATGAGCATGTATGAGATGGCTGGCTTTAACAACACGTTGAGTGTAAGTTAGAGATCAGGCTATTTAGGTATGTGGGTTTTCTGTGATATATGCAATGAAGCTCAGATCCCTCTGCACCGAAACACTCTGACGTTTCTCTCCATTTAGATCATAAGTCGCCTTTCTATTCCTGTGGCTACGATGGATAACACCATACTTACACGCGTTAAATTTCATCTGCCACATGTTGGTCCATTCACTGCACAGATTCCAATCCATTTATGCATTTCATACATGTTCATCATATCCTATTTTTCCATCTATTTTTGAGTCTTCTAAAATGTGGCAATAGCATTTTCTATCCCCTTATACAGGTCAGAACACAGATTGCAAATAGTTTGGGACTGGGAGCTAAAGTGTGTGGCACCTCAAAAGTTGTTAACACGAAAAGGACCATCTATTCTTTCTCTGTCTATTTTGTTTGTTCACCATTCCACTATCAAAGCTAAAAGGTTATTCCTACCCCATGTGCTCTTATTTTATGGATTAATCATTTGTCTGGCACTTTATGCAATGCCTTCTGCAATTCCAGATGTATTACATCTCCAGAAGCCTCATTATCCACCTTGGTTGCAGTGATAAAAACTGAGCCACCGTGCTGCCATCTTTCGAGGACTCGAGCAATTACTTCAAACTTGAGCAAATATTTATCCTCCGTGAAACCATCGTGGCTGTGATGGCTTGTTGTTTGACTTTGCAAATCCCCTGTTATTAATTCCCTCACAGTGGATTCTAACAATTTACCTTGAATCCCAAAACTTTGCTCATTACTTTTTGTCCTGAGTGAAGAATTCTAACTTTTTCCATTTCTTTCACCTCTATCTGAATTTCTGTGTCATGGGCACACAGCTCTAAAAGGTCACTTCTGATTGTTGTGCAAGAGGCATGGATGGCTGAATGGATACATTCTACGTAAAAATAAGTTTATATTTCAATCTTGTGAACTCCAATGTGTATCGGGTTAATCTCATCATCCTTTCCTTATCGTGTTGTGAAGTTAGGTCGAGTATTTGTGGACTGGAAGGCGGGATGTTAGACTTTGATGTTTGTAAAATATTGGCGTTAGTAAATTGCAGTGGGAATGCTAAAAAAAAGTATGTGTTCCTTTGACAAGTCCATGTGCTTTTTCTCTATGCTTCAAGCTTGAAAATTCGCATCTTTGGGCTGCTGCGGGAGAGTTTGAAGGTGCACAGAGCGCCTGAATTGAAACATTTGTGTGAAAGGGCAGGGTAGTTAGCAAGCCAAGTATCAGTTTTATTTTCTTTTCAAGACAACGAGTTTTGAATGTATGCAATTGATATGACCCAGGCACTTAGATACCAAAAACAATAAAATTGAATCTCATTTTAACAACATAGGACTAATCCTCTTGCATGACATTGATATGTTATCAAGAGTATAAAAGAAGAGGCATTTGGACAAATACAGGAGATCTAACTGCCGGCCGCCCAAGTCAACAACACTCAGTATAAAGGGAGAATGACTGGCTGTCACGGAACTCTCTCAGCCTCAAAGAAAACAGAACCAAAATCAAAGTACCGATGGTGCAACTGCTGAATATATTGTGACAGAACACTCGACACAGAAAATATTCCTGAAAGAACATTCGACAGAGAAGGCACAGAGCATTTCAAAAGTTGTCAGACAAAATCCTATTTTTAATCTTTTCTTTTACAAAGTGGAACTTATATTTATTGGAGCAGTATGCCATTATAATTTGAATTGATTGGAAATTGTTAGTCATTAGAAGGTGTTAATTTGGATTGTTAATAGTTTAGCTTTTTTCAGGATTGCAGTTTCATAAATAAGTTGTTACTTGTTGATCATAATGTGAGTGTCAAGAATTTATTTCATTTAACATTTAAAAGTTGATGAATAAAAATATTACACCACTTTCCACACTGCTTTTTGCAGATTATAGGGTGAGGCACTCCTCTCTGGGTGTTTCAGTTTTAGTTCTCAGACAGGGGTCCACTTCTGTTTTAGAACACATTCATTGATGGAATCAATTGAGGGAACCTTCCCTGAGCTGATTCCAATGCAACAATATCCTTTTTTCAATAAGGAGACTAAATCTGTACGTACTATTCCAGATGTGATCTCACTAAATTCTGTACAGTAGAAGCAACATTTTTTCAGTCTGCGATAAAGTTCCTAACCCAGATGAGAGCAGTGTCAGCTGTCTGGATGAAGGCACAGCACTGTCAAAATAGCATTGTCCTTCTCAATAAGAGATCTGGTAAAAACGTCACAAAGACACTTGTGAAGAATGAATAATAGGTGGTGAGATGATCTCAACATCGAGATGGGCCCTGCAAAATGTCCTCCCTGAATCTGCCATTAATAGCCCCAGAGCCCACATCATTCAGATTCGTTAATCCGGTAAAATGGAGTTGAGAAACAACAAGGAGAAGCAACCATTTGTGAGAGTCACATTCGAAAGACAAAACTATAATACAAACATTGGGCACATTATAAAACAGGAAATTAGACATACAATTTTGTGGGTGCCACAATAATAAAGGACAGATTCAATTTTCCTCTAAACTGTGTTTATCCAAGCAAATGCTAATGTTGGGAAAAATAGACTTCATGAGCTTGTATGAGATGGTTTACTTCAACAATATGTTGAGTGCCAAGTTAGATATCAGGCTATTTAGGATCTGGTATTGCGTGATCAGAATGGCAAATTGAAAACCTTGCTGTCAAAGGAGCTTTTGGGACTAGTGTTGATAACAGTGATCTTGAATTTGATATCACATCTGAAAACATTTTAGTTATAATTTACAATTAAAAAGCTGTGTCAAGCAAGCCATGAAGGTATGAGGGGCAGGATGACTTCAGTCAGTTGTAAAAGTACATGGAAAAAAGTTTTAATGGAAATCAGGCAACATCTGTCATTCACAGAAACATTGCAAGGTGTACAAGACGCATATGTCCCCCAGTGCAAACAGCAAAAGGAAAAGACGACTGAATGATTGTTAATGAAAGAAGTTAATGATTGTATTCAATCAAAAGAATTAGATTGTAGGACACAGTGGTAAACCAATAGATTCAGGGACATTTAACCAAAAAAACAGACTTTAAAAAATCAAAAAGTGAACAAGAATGTAAACTAATAAGAAATATAAAGACATCCACAAAGCAAAAATGAAAACAAGGTTAAATATGGAACAGTGAATGAGTGGGCAGGATAATTTATTGGAGAGAATAGAGGCATTGCAGGGAAACTAAACAGTTACCTTGCACGAACATGCAAGGACGAAGATCCAGAAAATCTCCCGGATGTATGCAGTGACTGTGGGACATGTGTAACTAAAGACTAAAATCATTCGTAACAGTGATGTGGTAGTATTGAAAACAGGATTGAACCTCCATACTCTGGCGGATCAGATGCACTTCATCATAGAATTTCAGAGGAAGCAACAATAGACATGTTGATTGCATAGCGGATCACTGTGTTATTTTCCTATACTTTCCCCAAAGGCAGGAAGCTATTCTGGATATCTGGAAGGTTATAAAAATAATGAAATGGTTTAATAAGGGAAGAAGGGGGAGATTGGTTAACGACACACTAACTAACTTGTAATTCACAGGAAGGAGTCATAGAACATAGAACATAGAACATAGAACAGTACAGCACAGAGCAGGCCCTTCAGCCCGCAATGTTGTGCCGACCACTGATCCTCATGTATGCACCCTCAAATTTCTGTGACCATATACATGTCCAGCAGTCTCTTAAATGACCCCAATGACCTTGCTTCCACAACTGCTGCTGGCAACGCATTCCATGCTCTCACAACTCTCTGCGTAAAGAACCTGCCTCTGACATCCCCTCGATACATTCCACCAACCAGCTTAAAACTATGACCCCTCGTGCTAGCCTTTTCTGCCCTGGGAAATAGTCTCTGGCTATCAACTCTATCTATGCCTCTCATTATCTTGTATACCTCAATTAGGTCCCCTCTCCTCCTCCTTTTCTCCAATGAAAAGAGACCGAGCTCAGTCAACCTCTCTTCATAAGATAAGCCCTCCAGTCCACGCAGCATCCTGGTAAACCTCCTCTGAACCCTCTCCAAAGCATTCACATCTTTCCTATAATAGGGCGCCCAGAACTGGACGCAGTATTCCAAGTGCGGTCTAACCAAAGTTTTATAGAGCCTGTTGGAATCTTTTATAAAAGATGTGATATTGGATATTTAGGAAGCAATAGCAAAATTGGACAGAATATGAATGAATAAATGAAATGAAAATTATAATTGACGAGATAGCAGGAACTACCAATGCTGTAGAATCTGAGATAACAGGGTGAAGCTGGATGAATCACAGCAGGCCAGGCAGCATCAGAGAAGCAAGAAATTTGATGTTTTGGATCAAGACCCTTCTTCAGAAAAAAGCTTTTTCCTCCAGCTTCACGCCATGTTATCTTGTAATTGACCATGAGATGTTAATGTGATAAAATCCCATTGATTTCTATGCTTCCACAAATTAAAGTCTTTTATCTGCATTTGATTCCTATACAGAGACTTTAATTCGTAGAAGTAAACTCTTATCTACCTACACATAGGTATGCAGGCACTACCCTGAAGCTTCCTGCCCAGCTAGGAATTCAGTGTAACGCTTTTGGAACTCCTTATCTTCTCACACATCGGTATGCATTCACTGTCTTACGCTTCCTGACTGAATTAAAATCCGAATCAAACTGTTTCAAATAGGGGTAGGTGGGGAATATTTGTAAAGGTGTGAAACCTCTAAAGCATGTAACTTCTGTCGCTGACAATGGGGCCAGGGCACTGACTTTGTTCCAGCCAGACACACTGGCCACGTGAAATCACAATCTGTCCCAGACAACAACTCGAATTCGCCTCCTACCATTAGCAGCCACTTCACTGGCAATCGATACTATATCCTGGTCTTTTATGTTCTTGATGCAATACTTGTTTGGTTTCCTGTCTTCGTCTGCTGTAGTAATTGTTTCATGAATCATGTCTTTTGTAAATTGTGAAATTGTTTTCTGCATCATGTCTTTGTAAAGTATAAAAAACGGGGACTCTCCGCTGCTCGGGGAGAATTACTTGGGAGACTGTGCACTCTGAGTACAGTGATTCTCCACAGCTTGTACTTGCTTGGTAATAAAGGGATTTGTGTTTTTCTGAACATGTCCGGGTCTTGTAATTGCAGCAAATCCGTAAGGGTCTCCAAAAACGAACTTGACATTTGGCGCAAGAGCAGGGTTCCAACATGTACAGCAGTCTCACGTGGAGGGCTGAATAAGTGATCTCTCAAGTGTCGGTGGAGTGAGATGGATGGGCCCGCAAGGTACGATTCACCTTGGTCTCTCTCACTAACCTGCCATCCGTGCGACCCCTCGTCCTTGCATGTCTCTGTACTGACGGAACCCGAGACAACTCACGGTCTTCAACACTGCTAAATCTTAAAGCCTGGAGGTTCGATTCCCCAGGTGAGTAAAGAAATCTGGGAGGTTCGAGTCCCCTGGTGGCCGGGATTGGAGTCCCGAGGTCAGATAATTGGTAATTTTTAAAATCCGGTAGGATAGTTTTCACCCGGTGACCGGGGGTGAAGTCCTGTGTCGGGCAATAGGGAAAAGGTAGGGCGTTTAGTGTACGACCTAGGTACAGTGTAGTTACAGTGTCTGTCTGTTTCAACCACCCTGCCTTAGACCGGTTGTTAAGAGGGGAAATCCTCCGAGCGAAGGTCAGGACCCTGAAGTGGGTGTTGAGACGAAGGACACTGCAGTAGTATATAGGGATAGTAAAAAGTGAAAGCGCGAATTAAACAAAAAACAGCAAAGGAAAAAATGGGACAAACACTGGATAAATGAGGTGGTGGCACTCCTTTACATCGATTATGGCGGGATAATCCCGAAAATGAAGTACCGTACAGATGTCTGTCAGCATGCTTAAACAAAAGATTGGGAAATGAGAATTGGCCATTGGGGAGAACGCGGGATATAGATCTATGCACTAAAGCAGGAGAGGCACTGGAAAGGGTTAATGTCATTCTGGAGAAAAACAGCTGAGGAGCTGACTGAAAAATCAAAACTGGCCAGTTGGGTGGATAATGCACGGAGGAGAGGGATCAGTGCCTGTGATAACGAGGGGAAACCAAAAACTTGGGAAGTTTGAAAACTGCAGTGTGAGGATCATGAGATGAATGAAAGGGAAAGAGTTAACCAAGAAAGACAGGAGAGAGAACAACGAGACAAAGAACGGGGGCCAGAGCGGCAGGCCGCGTTGACAGAAAATAAAATAATCAGAGGCACCTCCTGACATGCCTGGCGTGCCGATGTTGTTCCAAATTAATTACACAGATGAGCAAGACCGTGGAGAACTGGGGAATGCATCCCTCTGCCTCATCGGGACTGCTACCCCCTCCAGAATCCTACCCGTCCTTGGCCAATCTACATCTGCAGGCACCCCAACACTGCCATCAGTCCCAGCAACCGCCACCGTACGCTGACCAAACTAAACCTCCCATAGAATCTCCAAGCCCTTCAGTCGGCAGCCCACATGAATCCCCTGACAAGCCCACGGCTTACACAGACCCTACCTCCTGTCATACCAGATGTAAAACAAAACAGACAAACAGGAAACAGGACGCAGTCCAGACGGTCAGTGAACAAAAGGAGGGACGACAGGACCCTTTTAAAACCCATGAGAAGCCCAGGAAGACATAAGTCCTGTGTGCAGCCTACTTGACCCTCTAACACCTGTTTACTGTTTCCTGGCGACTCCACAAGTAGCGAAGAATATGATCGTCCCAACTCACATGCAGAGGATAGTGAATGTGAGGACAGAGTTTGGAAGAGATCCTCGAATAGCTATCGACTAAAGAAGGACCCTAATCATAAAAAAATCAAAGGCAGTTCCCTAATCGCATGGTCCCTCACCTGAGCCCAAAACAAGGGGGTCAAAATGCAATGCAAGTCGATGCCCCTTGGAAGCCACAAAAGATGTGTTTAATTATGTCAAGGGCCCCTGATCGAGCCTTTGCTGCATCTATGCTGCGGTCTCCAGCCCTGGGGGTCAGCCCCAGGAACTTGACCTCCCTCAACCCTATCTGTGCCGCCTTAGGGTTTACCTTGAACTCGCTCTTGCACAGGAGTTGTAACAACTTACTCAGGAGGGGGCCATGTTCCTCACTATTGTCTGTGAACAACAAAATGTCATCCACGTACTGTACAAGCCTGTGTGGCTCACTGAAATCTTTTAAACAGTCTGCCATACACTGGTGGAGAATGCTGGGGCTATAATGGAAACCCTGTGGCAGACAACCCCACGTGTACTGTTGTCCTGTAAAAGCAAATGTGAATTTGAACTGGTCCTACCGAACCGGGATAGACCAGAAACCATTCGAGATATCCAGCACTGTGAAATTCCACCACACCCGCCCGCTTTAAGGCAGGAGAGCGCCTTTCCATCAATGGCACACGCCACTGTTTTGAAATTCACACCCACTTCTCCAGGTAATGGATACCTCTTGAAACTTGCAGTTTCTCCCACGGCTGTGGCTCCGCTGGGTCCTAGGACCCACCTGCAACATTAATTCTTTTTTCCCCAAGAATTTCTTATTTTTGTGTCTGGTAAATTTGTTTTTTTTTAGCATGTATAAATCCAACTCTTGCTTGGTAATTTTTTTAAACGACTGGAGTTTTCTTCCCCTCCTGCCACTCTCTCTCTGGAGTTCAGGACACCATAGCAATGTCAGTGCCCATACTGTCTCCCTGGTTCAGTTTGGTAATTGGGATGTGGTGACACTGTGCAAATGAGATATGACATGGGGCAGAGATTCCTCCTGTGCACTTACCCTGTTGCCCTTCCTCCTGACTGACAGCAATCATCATGCGGAGCGGGTATTGAAACTGCCCTACCCCGTGTGGTACTACATCACTTACACACGCACAGACATCATACTGAAACTGACAGGTTTACAATAGGCCCTTTAAACTTGAATTAAAACGACCAGTTGCCTACTACTCCACTCGCCTGGACACTGTATCTCAGTGATTACCCCCTTGTTCCCAGTTTCTCCCTGCGATTTGTTCCTTATCTCTTCCTGCTCCAGTATTAACCCAGTCACATTTCTGAGTGAACCCCAACATGACTGCCTGCTGAGGAACCAAGTTCTAACCTCTCCACGCCCGGCCCTTACTGATGCCCCACTCCCTTCTCCAAACCCAGTGTGGATTTTTAACGTCCTCAGGTACACCCATCCAGGATTCCCTGTCTGTTGAAAACCTCCAGGCAATCCTCCTCCCTAAAGAGTTTCACACTTAAAACTAAAAAATTGACTATTATCAAATGCGCTGCCCATGCCTCTAATTCTATAGTTACTCGGGGCAGTGCTCAGGCTGATCTGGCTGCTACACAGGCTGCTGCAGACCAAATTTTTATTATACCCTCTATGAACAAGCAGGCAGTAAATCGCATGCCTTCAGACAAGACGGTCATGCCAGATATGGTCACTGTTAGGCACTTACAGAGGGACGCCCCTGCTTTTGAAAAGAATATTTGGAAGGCGCATGGATGTTTGCATTTTGCATCCTCAGGCCTTTGGGTTACACCAATCGGCCAAGTGTGTGTCCCTGATACCTTGTTACCGATGCTTGTTGACTGTCTGCATTCTGACACCCACCTTGACAAGGAGGGAATGAGTGGTGTTATGCTCCGTACCTGGTGGCAACCCTGAATGACTGAGGGAGCCCAGTCTCGTGTAGCATCTTGTCTCACATGCCAGCAAAACAGTGTGGGTCAAGGGGTGAGATGCTCACCAGGAAAATCACCCTTGCCAGGTGGGCCGTTTGAATGCATTCAGCTGGATTTTATTGAACTGCCACGCGTAAACTGTTACAAATATTGTCTTGTCATTGTAGATGTATTCAGTAGGTGGATAGAAGCTTTCCCAACGACAAACAACAAAGCCTCAACAGTAGTAAAACTATCATTAACCAAAATAATACCAAGGCTTGGAGAACCATGACAAATTAGTTCGGACGACGGCTCTCACTTTATAGGGAATATTAACAAGGAACAGTGTGGTACATTACACAATCAACAATTCCACTGTCCCTACCATCCTCGGGCAGCAGGGATACTAGAAAGAGCTAATGGAACACTGAAAACCAAACTAACCAAGTTGACATTAGAATCCGGCCTTAACTGGTTAAAGGTTTTGCCACTAGCCTTGTATCACATGTGAATAATACCCCACTCCACTACTGGGCTCACAGCAGTGGAAATAGTCTATGGCTGACCCAGGAGAACACCATGGGATGCCAATACCAGCCCACCCACCAAAACCGATCTAAATGTGATGGGAGAAGAAATGCAAAGGTACTTCCGACAACTAACATCATCTTGAAAGTTTCTCCATTCGCAGGTGAAGTGCGCCTTCGGACCACCTCCGCAGACTCCCCAAGCTTGGACCAAGGTGGAAAGAACCGTACCAAGTGTTTCTTCAGACTCCGACAGCTCTTTAAGTTAAAGGACAGAATCGCTGGATCCACTTAAGTGACTGTAAACAATGGATTTCCTCATCGGCGTGCAGTTAACCATTGGACTGAGTGTTATTCTGACCATGCATGGCCAGCAGGACAATTTGTTTTATAGAACACACATCCGGCTGCACGGGAATCGGACAGCATGTTACCCAGTTGCACGGTCCGTAGAAGCGTTATTTGTGGTGACACCTGCCTGGAATCCTAGTCAGCTTTATGAAATAGAGTATTCCGGTAAGCATTGACGAGGGGAGAGGGGAACTTGTACAGGGGTGTGCAGGGTACATGTGTGAAACTGGTAGTTAGTGGTCTCTCTGGTTGTGTGGACTCTAGGCCTGGGCGTGGGAAGGAAGGGGCTAGCTGTACAAATCCCAACAGCTATCCGTTTTGCTTTAATGGAACTGGGACTTGTTGTGTGCCTGCTCTCGTTACTAATCACCCCCAAAATGTTTCCTGGCCCCATCGGTGCGTAAAGAGAAATTGCTCCACGAAATTCGGATTGTCGAACTGCCCCTGCTCGAAATCTAAGCCCATAACTGTGACCCCGGGCATACAGTAGAGTTGTGGGTATTGCAATAGCACCAATGTAAAAATTAAAAAAAACGGACTATGGGTCATGTCCATTTAATTCTGCAAACTTCCATGCAAGAGTCAGTTCTCCTGGCACAGCTGTCAAGAAATATGAGAGTCTGGTAACTGCTACCTGGCTAAAAAGGGGATTAGCTTTCCTCCTTAATGGGACCTTCACTACTGCCACTCCAAACCTGCTGGTGCTGTTTGCTGTTGGGACCATTGGCCCCTCACGGTCCCTTGTCCCCAACAAGCTCGAATTCAATGGCGAATTTTCACACACTACCTGACCCGGGAGTTTTGCGCTGTATCGCAGAACCCAGTTGCCCTGGGCTCTTCCTTGGGATACGGCTTCGTGGGAACTGTCGGCTTGGGAGTGTCCCCTGGGTTGGTGGCCACGAAAGAAAATTCGAAATTACCTTGTATGTGGACTCACCGCCCTGGGAAACAGCACAATGACGACATTGGAGGCAGTCAACCAAGAATTAGCCGAACTTCGGCTCTCTGCTCAGCAAACCCGGTATGCAGTGGACTATCAGCTGGCTCAGCAAGGAGGAGTATGCGCTATTATCGGGTGCATTACCTATGTCACCAACGAGTCCTATAACATTACCCAGGCTATCCAAGCCATACAGGGGCAGTTGGAACAGCACAGTGAGGGACCCCGGCCTGGACAGGGTTTGTTGGGATGGCTTATGGGCGGTTCTTGGGGCTCATATTTGCTGCATGGCTTCGTTGTTCTACTGGTTGTCATAGCTACCTGCTGTACATTTATGGCATGCCTGAACCCTTGCTGCAGATTTGTGTTTGACAGGCTGGCAGCTCCCCTCTCGGCCCCGTTATAGGTGATCATGAAATGATAAAAGGAGGGAATGAGATGTTAATGTCATAACATCTCATTGATTTCCATACTGCTATAAATTAAAGTCATTTATCTGCATTTGATTCCTATGCAGAGACTTTAATTTGTAGAAGTAAACTCTTATCTACCTACACATAGGTATGCATGCACTGCCCTGAAGCTTACTGCCCAGATAGGAATTCAGTGTAACGCTTTTGTAACTCCTTATCTTCTCACACATCGGTATGCAGACACTGTGTTAAGCTTCCTGACTGAATTAAAATCCGAATCAAACTGTTTCAAATAGGGGGAGGTGGGAAATATTTGTAAAGCTGTGAAACCTCTAAAGCATGTAACTTCTGTCACTGACAAAGGGGCCAGGGCACTGACTTTTTTCCAGCCAGACACACTGGCCACTTGAAATCACAATCTGTCCCAGACAACAACTCGAATTCGCCACTTCACGAGCAACCGATACTATATCCTGGTCTTTTATGTTGTTGATGTAATAACTGTTTGGTATCCTGTTTTTGTCTGTTGTCGTAATTGTTTTATGTATCATGTCATTGGAGGTTGTGAAATCGTTTTATGTATCATGTCTTTTGTAAAGTATAAAAAGTGGGGACTGTCTGCGGCTCAGGGAGAATTACTTGTGAGACTGTGCACTCTGTGCCGGGTTGAGTACAGTAATTCTTCACAGCTTGTACTTGCTTGGTAATAAAAGGATTTGTGTTTTTCCAAACAGATCAGTGTCTTGTTATTGCAGCAAGTCCGTGAGGGTCTCCGAAAACGACCTTGACAACATTACGGCTCCGGAACTCAAACCCTCTACCAATAAAACCTAACACACCGTAAGCCGCCTTAACAGCACGATCAACCTGGGTGGCAACTTTCAGGGATCTATGTAGATGGACACCAAGATCCCTCTGCACATCCACACTACCAATTTTTTTCCATTGACCCAGTATTCTGCCTTCCTATTATTCCTCCCAAAGTGAATCACCTCACATTTATCCGTATTAAACTCCATTTGCCACCTTTCAGCCCAATTCTGCAGTTTATCTCAGTCTGCATGCAACCTGCAACATTCTTCCACACTGTCCACCACTCCACCGACTTTAGTGTCATCTGCAAATTTACTCACCTATCCACCTGTGCCGGCGGCCAAGTCATTTATCAAAATGACAAACAGCAGTGGTCCCAAAACAGATCCTTGAGGCACACCACTAGTGACCTGACTCCAGGCTGAATATGGTTATGGGGAAGTCTGTGCTATGATGGAAGGATAAAATAACAGTAAAGTAAATGAACGGAAAGCGATTGCAGAACATGGTGGTGCAGATGTATTTGAGTCCTGGCACGTGAATCCTATAACTTTAGTCTGCGCATGTAGCCAGTGCTTAAGAAAGTATATGGAATGGTGCTGTTTTATGCAAAAGCTATCTGTATAATCATTGGATTGTTGTACTACATCTGTACTGGGCTTTACTGAGACCACTCCCGATATACTCCGTGCAGTTACAATCCCCTAAACTGAAAACAAAATGCAATTGCTTCAGAAGCTGATCAAATTTATTTCACGTTACTCATTCCTGGAAGGAAAGCCTTGTTGAGCCGCAGAGTCATACAGTTTAGGAACAGACCCTTTGATCCAACCCGTCCAAGCTGACCAGAATTTCCAAACTGATGTATTTCCACTTGCTAGCATTAGGCCCATAACCCTCTAAACCCTTCCTATTCATGTATCCATCGTGGTGCCTTTTAAATGTAGTGACTGTACCAGTCTCAACTACCTCCTCTGGCAGCTTATTGCTTACACACAGCACCCTCTGCATGCAACAGTTACCCTTCAGGTCTCTTTAAAATCTCCTCCATCTCTCAATAACTCTATGCGCTCTATTTTTGCACACCCTCACCTGAGAAAAAATGACCTTGGATGTTCACTGTATCACACAACATTCAGAGAAAAATTGCCACCTCTCAGTCCCCGAAGGAGTCTGTGTACATGTGTGGGACGACAAGTCAAGCTTATGCTGTTGAAGTGTCAGTAATATTCATTGAACCGTACATAACTATACACTGCTCATGTCCACGGTAATAATGGAGCAGTTTATCCAGCTCTTCACGGTGGTGTCAAAGGAAGGGGATGAAGCCATTCAGCTCATCAAAACTATTGGGAAATAAGAGGCACAGCCCATTCACTCTCTACTGCCTATTACACAGGAAGACAAGGAGTCTCGTCAGCACATCGAGCTGTTCAACAGGTACCAGGGATCACCCAATTAGGTCCATGAATCTTTTCCCTGGGACCAGGAGTCGGCCATTCCGACCCTCAAGCCACATAAACAGAAACAGAAAGATGTCATTGATGTTCCAACATGACAAAGCAATGAAGCAGAGAATGCACAGACAGACTGCTCCATGTGGTTTCTCCTGGTGCCATTGCTAATGGTACACACGTGACTTTAACGACAGAACGAAAACAAGGTCACTGGAAAAACTCAGCAGTTCTGGCAGCATCTGCGAAGGAGAAAACAGAGTTAATGTTTCGGGTCCGGTGACCCTCCCTCAGAACGGTTACTTTAATGTCACTGCTGATGGTTAGGAGGGACAGTGGATGATAAGGGAACAGTGTAGGTTAGATGGGCTTCAGTTTGGTTTCACAGGTTGGTGCAACATCGAGGGCTGAAGGTTCTGTACTGCACTGTAATGTTCTGTGAATCATATCAGATCACATGGATCAGTTACAGCAGTAGCTGAAGGCAAAAAGGAATTTACAGGAGCGAGGGAATGTGATGAATATCTGTTCCGGGGTTAGAAATACTGCAGATACAGTGAGGTTGATGGATTACTTGTAGGAAACGTAGGATGGGTAGACAGGCAATGCAGGAGTCTCCTGTGGCCATTTCCATCTCAAATGATTATGCTGTTTTGGGGAATTCGGGCGGGACAGACTCTCGGAGGAATATAGCACTCAGAGCCAAGTTTCTGGCATCCATACTGTGTCTACTGTAATGATGGTTACATCAGGTTCCAAGTGATTGATTTCAGGGAACTGTCAAGGCAGAAACACAGGCAGACGTTTCTGCAGACAACTGCAAGACAGCAGGATAGTGTGTTGCCTACAGAGTGCGAGGGTTAAGGATGTCTTGGACAGGGTATATAATATTCTCAATGGCTCAACAGACGAACAGGAGATTGTTGTACACTTTGGAACTAACAACATAGGACGAGAAAATGGATGAGATTTTGAGGGTATCCCATGGGAAATTAGGGAAGGACGTATGAATGTTGGTTGGTGAGTACAGTAATACCTGGATTACTTCTGGTGACACGAACTAGTGAGGTTTGGAATAGAGAAGATCGAGCAGATGGACTCGGAGCTGATGAGCTGATGTGGGGGAAGGGATACACATTTCTGGATATTTGGAATCTCTTCCGGGTTGAAGTGAACTTTACAAGGAGGATGGATTGCAGTTGTATGGGAAGTGGCCTAATATTCTGGCAATGAGAATTGTTATAGCCATCCAGGAGGATTTAAACTGGTAAGATGGTGAGGGTGGGATGCGGGGTTGGTGCAGATGGATATGCTGGAGGGATCAAGCGACATTGTGAGAAAAGCGAGCAGCCCGAGTCTGGTGCAGTAGTTTTTTTTAAAAAAGCAAATCAAATAGGCAAGGCAGGATGGAGCAAAGCAGAGAATGAGGTAGGTCTGATAAGTTAAGCTGCATTTATATCAATGCACGTGGTCTGACAGTATTGCAGATTAACTCAGGTCACGGTTGGTGACATGAGACTGGCATAACATAGCTATCAGAAATGTGGCTCCTGGATGGGCAGTCATGGCAGCTTAACGTTCAAACAGATAGGTGATATCAGACAGGTAGAAAAGGTTGCAAAGGAGGTGGGAAAGAATGGCAATGGCATTTCTGATTGGGGATAACATTCTGGCTGTACTTAGGGAGGATATTCCTATGAGTGTGATCAATTAAGTTATTTGGGTGCAATTGAGAAAAAAGAAAGTGTTGACCACCTTGTTGGAATTGTACTCCCCACCACAAAAATAAACAGTCAGTGGTTCAACTGAGAAGCAAATTTGTAAGGATATGACAGTTATCTGTAAAAATAATAAGGTGGCCATGGTCGGGGATTTTAACTTTCCAAAAATAGACTGAGCCTGCCATAGTGTGAAAGAATCGGATAGAAAGAGGTTTTTTTGTGTATGTTCATGAAAATTGTTTTGTTCAACATATGGATTTACCTCCAAGAGAAGGTTAAAGAAAGAATTAGACATAATCTTGGGGAATAAGGCAGGGAAAGTGACTGAGTTGTCAGTGCGGTAGCACTCTGTGGCAAAAAAATCCATAATTTTGTTCATTTTAAAATAAGTATGAAAAAGAATTGACCTGGTCTAAAAGCTAAAGTTCTAAACTTCAGCAAGGCCATTTTGAACGATATTAGCCGTGAACTTTCAAAAGTTGAGATGAGTGATATTAGCAAGTAAAGGGATGGCTTGCAATGGGAAATCATCACAAATTTGTGACGAAATTCCAGACACAGTACACTTTGTTCGGATGAAAGGCAAGGCTGATAGGTGTAGGGAATGCTGGATGAGTCGAGAAATTGAGGTTTGGATCATGAAAAAGAAGGCGGCATGTATCAGGTATCGACAGCAGGGATTGCATGAATCCATACAGGATGCGAAGGACAGCTGGAGTACACTTAAGAAGGAAATCATGAGGGCAAAAAGTGGTCATGAGAGAGTTTCAGTAAATAGGGTTAAGGAGAAGTCAAAGGATTTATGCAAATACATTTTGGAGAAAAGAGTATATAAGGAGAGAATGGGGCCCCTAAAAAATCAGCAAGGTTGTCTATATGTGGAGCCGCAAGAGATGAGTGAGTTACTAAAATGAACAATTTGTATCTGTGCTTTCTGTTCAAAGCATATGAACCTGAGGGAACTCGGGAAATAAACAGTAAGAAGTGTCCACGTTACGGAGGTAGTGGTACTGGCCCCTTAAAATGCATAAAGATGAATAAATCGTCAGCATCTGATCGAGTGTATCCTCGGCATTTATGGGAACCTAGGGAACTGACTTATGGGCCCCTTGCTGAGATATTTGTATCATCGATAGCCACCGATGAGGTGATGGAAGGCTGAAAGTTGGCTGACATTGTCCCACTATTTAAGAAAGGTGATCAGGGAACGCTAGGGAACTGTAGACTGGTGAGGATGACATCAGTGATGGGCACATTGTTGGAAGGGATTTTCAGGACAGGATTTACACGTATTTGGAAAGGGAAGGGCTGATTGAGGACAGTCAACATGGCTTTGCGCCTGTGAAATTGTGTCTCAATGACTTAATTAAATTTGAAGAAATGACGAGAAGGATTGATGGAGGCAGCGTGTTAGATGTTGTCTATATAGGTTTCAGTCAGGCATTCAACAAGGTTCCACATGGTGGACTGGATAGCAATGTCACATCACATGGAATACAGGGAGAACGAACAATTTGAATAAAAATTGGCTCAAAGGAAGAAGACAAAGCACAGTGACAGAGTTCTTTTCGAAATGCAAACCTGTGACCAATGGTGTGCTACAAGGACCAGCACTGGGCCATTGTTTTTGTCATTCTATAATGATTTCACTTTTAAAACAGGAGGTATAGTTGGTAAGTTTGCAGATGACACTAAAATTGGTGATGTAATGAACAATGAAGCAAGTTATCTCAGAGTAAAATTTGATTTGAATTTCCCACAGTTCCTCATTTTCACTATTCACCGTGTTCCCTGCTATTTCTGGAAGAGTTTCTGTTCCTCGCTTCATGGAAAAAGAATATCACATTCACCACACCAGGCTGGGCTGGCGTGTGTCATGTCGTTATATATTGGAGGTTGGCACTCTGGCACATGATGGATAAGTCACCCACTGCTGCAAAGAAAGTTCTAGAATGAGATAACAATGTGAAGAGCTGGATGAAGCGTCCAGACCCGAAACATCAGTTTTTCTGCTTCGCTGATGCTGCCTGGCCGAGTGTGTTCATCCAGCTCTGAATCCAATCTCATATTCCAGCATCGGCAATTCCTACTATGGCTGAGTAAGTTCTAGAATGGAACCAGTTCACTTGATGCCCTTTGTCAAGACTGCCCTCTCCCTGATGCAGACATCGTGTACTCTCTCAGTGTTGGAAATGCCTTCCTCTCCTTAGTTTATTTTCCTGGCTGATGAACAGTCATATCTCTACACAGTTGCAGTGGCCTGAAATATTAATGAGTCTGCTCTTAATAGAAGCAGTTGACAATGCAATTGCACAATTTTCTGTACCACAGTCGCGACAGCAGCAACACCACTATTGCTGCTGGAGGTGACTGGGGATGTTGGGGATGAGATGACCTTGTGATTTTATTTCGAGTCTATTAATCCAAGGATCCAGGTAATGACCCACACCCTGATTCAAATCCCGCCATGGCAAATTGTGGAATTTGAATTCAATGAACTACATGGAATGATGAAACTATTAAGCCATCGTTGGTCATTGGGACAAACCTACCTGCCTCACGAATGGCCTTCAAGGGAGGAAATCTGCCATCCTCACCTGGTCTGGCCTACATATGACTCAAGACCAACAGCAACGTGGTTACCTCTCAACCATCTTCTGGAATGGCCAAGCCAGCCACTCACTTGTATCAATCACCAGAAAGTCTCAAAGAAATGACTCAGGACCGACCTATATACCAGCAATGTACAGCACATTGTCTGTCGTGATTCAAGAAAGCAGATCACAGATATCTTCTCAAGGGCAACTAGGAAAGGGAAATAAATGCTGGCCCAGCCAGTCACACCCACATCCCATTAATGAATAAGTGAAGATGACCACACTCCGGGAAGTCAGACTGAGGGGACAGAACTTATTTCAGACATGGGCACGACATTCAGGAATACGGGAAAAGGCGAAAAATAAATGTAATTAATTTCACATTTTATTTCCATCCCACCTGATCATGAACAATCCCTTTCTTTGTTTCTTTTTTTTCCTCTAGCTCTATCTTTCAGCATTTATTCAACTCATTCCTTCTCCCCTTCAAAACAAACATCCCTGTCAACAGAATAAATCACAATAGTTACCAGCAGATTTCAGTTCTGATGTCTGTTCAGTGAACTTGAATTGCTAACTCCATTTAAATTTCATCAAACTCTGTCAAACCTGTTCATTTTCCTCAGCACTTTGGCTCTTTTTGTTTCAGATCTCTGACATCTTTCTTTCTTTGATTTAAATGTTTTTTTTTCATGGGATGTCAGAATCACTGGCAAGAGCAGCATTTGTGAAGCATCGTTAATTACCTTTAACTGTGACCATTCCACAAGGCAGTTTGGAGCCAAACACATTGCTATGGGTCTGAATTCACACTTAATCCAGACCAGGTAAAACGTTAGATTTCTTTCTCAGAGGAGATCAGTGGAATGAGATCGGTTTTTTTAGTCAAAATGATGCTGATTTTATGGTTGTTATTAATGAAATTCATTTTCATTACAATTATTATCATTAGAATTGAAGTTCTACCATCAACTGTGGTGTGATTTGAAACAGTATCTTTCGTGTAATAACCTGTGTCTCTGAAATTACCTGCTGAGTGACTTAACTGCTCTGACATGGCGTCCCTATCGTTAATTACTTCAGAAACAAGATCAAGGGTGTGATCAAATTATTTATAACTTGGAAGACTGGTCAGAAAAGGGCTGGAGCTATAAAGTCTGAACTTTACCACGTCATAGAAAATGGTTTATTCAGTAACAGTACAGAGGCAGAGGGGGAGAGTGGGGATATTATGGAGCTGGTGTTGGACAGGTTTGGCGATGGAGACAATAGCGAAACATAAATCAATAAAGGCCCTCAATGATGTGAACAATTCTTGTTCTCAGAAGCTTGTGAAGGACGAGTCTGAAATTCATGAACAATGAAGTGAGGTTTTAATTAAACTGAAGTAAATAGATTCCATCTTTTCCAAATGTAGGCAACAGAAACAGCAATAAAGTTGAATATACTTTATGGAAGTAATGACTGGACAGAGACAGAGAGACTTACCAGGAACACCAATAATAGCAAGAATGGGATAGTAACCAACTTGAATAACCCACAGCAGACCTAGTATCCGATATGGTAATATCGACCAATAGTTGGTAAGAAAGTAAAGACCCAAGGATAAACCCCTGCCCATTGTTGTAACATTCCAGTCTATTGTTCTCAGATTCTGATCCATTGTTGTAACATTCCAGTCTATTGTTCTCAGATTCTGATCCATTGTTGTAACATTCCAGTCGATTGTTCTGAGATTCTTATCCATTGTTGTAACATTCCAGTCTATTGTTCTCAGATTCTGATCTCTCCTCCCCCTCTCTCTGCAGCTGCTGATCCCTGTTAGTGCTGTTGCTGATGTCTCACTTATACTATGGGATATCACACTGAATGGAGCCCCTTAGTAATAGGAGAGGTAAAGCCTCCTGTGACGCAGTTTGAATCCATGGAGACTGACATCAATCACAGTCACCGAACAAACAGTTCCAGTTAACCCCTTTCAATGCACCTTCAGTGAGCCTTCGGTTCACAAGTAAAACTGGACTGGATTGCACGTTAACATCGTTGGCTATAGGTCTTATATACCGTTAGCAATTGCTCTAACGACGTCTGTCGTGAGGGAGAATGATGGATGTTTTCATTTTTCAGGCTAAATGGCTCTGCCCTGTTGTCCATGTGCAATGCTGTAACCACCTGCACCAACACCCTCCCCCTACAAAAAAAACCACAATCAAAATGTTATTCCTGTGCTGATTACTCTGACACAACCAACAACAACAAAAAATAATCGCTGGGCATAGTCGGGCTGACCTTGCAGAGTAAGTGTGGTTTTATCGCTGCTGTAATAAAACAACAATGTATCTTCAACATGCAAAGTTCTTCATTGCAGTTTATGTGCTTTAAAGCAGTAACACTTACATTTCTAGATTCAATTGACCAAAACTAAAATCAAATGCAGCGTGTACAATGATGTTGTTCATTAAAGAGCATGGACTAAATAGTCAGGGACAGAATGAATGTGACACTGGTTCAGAGACAGAGTGGAATGGCGACAGTGGCTGCAGTGACTGGAGAGGAGGACAGTGATATCCCAATGTCAATAGTATTTAACTCGCACTTATTCTGACAGACAGAATGAAATGTAATGCAGAGCAAGTCAATACGTTATACTTGGGAGATGGAGTGCCAAACAACAATATAATCATAGTATGATAACTTTAAATGTGATGTAGGAAATTATGTATTATGTGTGCACTTTTAATCATGGGTGTATGCCCAGGATATTCAAAATTAAAAGCAGATCAAGATTTCAAAATGTTATGTGTATCGCGAGATGACAGCATAATAATAGTAGGAACATAGTTCATCCCCAGCCCGTACAGAGATGATGGGCTGAGTGACCACAGCTTTGCTGTAAATATTCTGAGATTTGTATGAAAAGTTTTCAGAGCCTGAGCAGAGATGCTTTCAGTGAAGGGCACGGATTGTGCCGTCATGAGTAATCTATTTATGTTGTCTCATGAAGTGCAGCTGCCTCTAAAATTACTTTTAATCAAAATTGATTTCCAGATATTCATGCATTTAGGATGATATTCACAATTTTTTTTATAACTTAAAAGAAGAAACAGACACTGGGACATGATGAGTGTAATCGGCAGAATAACACTCACGGAAACAGGAATGGATGATATTGTCAAATTCTCACCAAGCTGGGCCAGTCCAGAAAAGAAAAATGCTGGAGATTATGGAAATTTGAAACAGAAACAGAAATTGCTGGAGAAACACAACAGATGAGGCAACATCTGGAGACAGATTTTGAGTTAACATATCTAGTCTGTTATGAACCTGTTCTGAAAAAGCCATATTGCAGATGCTGCTGGCCTGGATAAGTTACATTCCAGAATTTATTTTCTTTCTTTTGGACTGTCACAATTTGTCTGATCTGGATCAGAACAACAAAGCTGCCATTTGAGTTGACCTTCAAGTATTTGTGAATGATCATTAAATGAGACATTGCAAAGTTTATGTATTAAAGATCCCTAATATTGATGCCATGTCACATTGAGATAAATTGCCAAGAATGGTTTGAACTCAGTGGCACTGATTTCGCATGATCAGTCCTCTGATTGAAAACAATAGGGATCCTTACCACAATGTCATGTCATGCTCCTGATGTCACTGGGCTTACACTCATTTTGCAAAGTCTTACCTTCCAAGACTTTAGACTCAACTTTGAAACCATAAAGTATCTTGATATTCTTAATAAGACACTCTCATCCATGGATTTTAGCAGGCACCAGCAAAGGCAACGTTTATTTTTCATCATCAAGAGCTCCAGAGAATGTAACGTGAAGCTGCCTTCCTGAAACGCTTCCAATTCAAGTGGTGCAGAAGTACACACAGACCTGTTTATAAGGGGTTGCAAGATTGTGCAGGATTGTCTCCAATTTGCATTGATCACATTTTTGCTTCAGGTCCATGATGCCATAATGAGTGAAGTAGCATGGGCGGCATGGGAAGTTACTCTGATCTCACTTCAAATGATATCGGAACACCAGCTGAAACAATAAAGAGCGAACGTACAGAACACTGTGCTCACTGTCCTCACAAAATTCGGAAGAATTTTCGGTACGGACTTCCAATTCTGTCAGCAGATGTTTGTCCTATTTATGATGAGGCTATTTGGTGTCTGAAATGCACTGCTTAGGAGGGTGGTTGAGGCAGGTTACATGCCAAACTATAAAAATCATTTGGATCAGCACCTGGTGGTGAAGTCTCAATGAGTGTTTTCTCGATTGTCTGATTCTATGTTGTAGCAGCCATGAAAGGTCTGATATATTCCGAAGTACGAGTCAATGGCACTTGTTTGTCTGTTCTATCAAATGCGTTCAGAAAGTTTTTCAAAACCGTATCTCTCATAAAGTATCAGCTCTTACTCAATCTGGGACAGCCCAGCTATCTCTTAAAACATCCAGCTTTTTTCAAATGGTCAGTGCCAGATTAGTCCAGCTGTTTATCGCCATTATTTTAATGAAACTAATAAAATGGATACAGCTTTCCCTTCATTAGAATAATGTATTTTAGCTGTTATGGTGTCATTCCTCAAAAGAACAATAAACCACTTCTTCCTATGTGCATATTTTGATGATGTATTTGTTTTCCTGCCAGTTCTTAACCTCCACTCCATTCCAGTGCTGTTTCCATGATCCGGTTCCATGTTTGTGTCACTCGAATATGCATTGCCAAAGAGAATGTTTCTGTTTCAGCCAGGTAAGTGAATGCTCACAAACTAACAGACCATATTGGCAAGAGATTAAAACATCAGCAACCCAACTGTACTGAAACCGAGTCCTCAGCACCGTTTCATGGCACTCAGTTACTGCAGTCGTCTGTGTCGTTATTCCAAAAGATGCGGGCACCATTCAGGTTTAGCTGATGAATGGCGAACAGGAACAGTTCTTCAATGCTGTCCGGCAGGAATTATCTCCAACAGGAGGCAAACCAAAAGCCCTCCCTTGATATTCAATGAGATAATCAACTTCCAGCCATAAATATCCTGTATGTAACTACTCATCAGAAATTCAACCAAATCATAGAGTCATAAAGTTGTGAAGAACAGAAACAGAGGCTTCAGTTTCACCTCGTCCGTGCCAACTACATATCCCAAATAAATCTTGTCCCATTTGCGAGCATTTGGCCCATATCCCTCTAAACCCTTCCAAATCACATACCCATCCTTTCATATGTTGTAATTGTTCCAAAATCTAGCACTTCCCCTTGCAGCTCATTCCACACACACACCACCCTCTGTGTGAAAAAGTTACCCCTGACGTCCCTTCTAAATATTTTCCAGCTCACCTTAAACCCACAGCGTCTAATTTTGGACTCCCCGACCCCAGTGAAAACACCTTGTCTGGATGCCCTATCTATTCCCCTCCTGACTTTACAAACATCATTAAGGTCACCCCTCAGCCTCCGAATCTCCAGGAAAGAGTTTATTCAGTATCCCCCTGCATCTAAAATCTTCCAAATCCTGGCAACACTCTTATAAATCTTTTCTGAACCCTTTCAAGTTTCACAACATCCTTCCGATAGCAGGGAGAGAGAATTGCATGCAATATTCCAAAAGTGGCCGAACCAGTGTACAGCTGCAACAGGACCTCCCAACTACGATACACAACAATAAAGGGAAGTGCACCAAATTCTTTCTTTGCTATCCTAGCTGCCTCTGAATCCACTTTCAAGGAACTATGCGCCCACTAACACGACACATTTTCCAGCAATACTCCCCAAGTGCTTACCATTTAGAGTATAAGTCCTGCCCTAATTTGAATTCCAAAACACAGCACATCACATTTATTCAAATTAAACTCTATCTACCACTTCTTGGTCCAGTGGCCCATCTGATCAAGATCCCATTGTACTCTGAAGTAACCTTTTTCAGTGTCCACTACATTTCCAATTTGGTGAAATTCGGGCTGGAAGTTTTCAAGGACAATTAGGGCTGATCTAGCTACATTAAAATCCCAAATGAATTAAAAAGAAAGTCTGATTTTCCAGAAGATTACAAAGCAATGTAGACATTTGTAATGATCTATCGAGCTAATCACTGCCTTTGATATTGTGGGATATATTTGCAAAACGCAGTTCAAGCATAACGTGAAAGAAAAAAGCCAAATCTCAGGTCACAGATAATTCAAGATAACTCAGCATTTGAGAAGCAGCTGGAGGAGCATTCAAAATGCCAGAGCCTAGTGGCCGTGGACTTCAAGGTAAGTGTGATTAATGTAGTTTTGTTTGTTTGACTGGAATAGGCATGCTGAGCTGAAGGTCCTGTTTGTTTACTGAATGACTCTCTGACCTTAATTTTTGAAAACAGAAAATACATTCTTACAATTTCCATATGTTGTGAGCATCAAATGTTGAGGATTACACTGTCCAATGCCACACAGCATCCTGGTTTGGATATATATCATTGCCCATTCACTGTCACTTGCTCAGAATCCTATACTTCTCCATGAAACATATCTGTTAGTGTCCCTGGGTTTCACCATCATATTCTGAATGGGAATTAGACAGAGGAAATAAATGCTGGTCTTGTCAATGAAACTCATTTCACCAGAACAAATAAAAGTAATCTGTCCTATTAAAGACATATATTCAGCCCAATCTGTTTACTAAAGCAGCTTAAATGAGAATTTAACTTTGTTCTATCTCTCCGATCTTTCTGAAAAACCATGAAACTTTCCTGAGTATTTTCATAGTGTCGTTCAAAAATCAGATTTGGAAGTTGTACCCATCATTCTGAAAGGGACAGCCTTTGTGACCACATTAATTCTCTCCTTATTTTCCGGTTTCTGAAGACAATAGACGTAGAAACTTGGATCAGAAGTAAGTGATCAGAAAAACCAAACCCAGTCTGCCATGCCATGAGCTCTTGAAAGATCTGGATGTGGCCTCAAATAAACATTCCTCTCTACCCCTTATAACACTAGTGTGCCATTCTTAGTCAAGAATCTTTCTGCCTCTCCCTTAAGAATATTCAATGACTTATCCTCCATCTCTTTCTGATAGACTTCCATGAGCTCACAATCCTTTGGAAGGGTACAAGAAATAAGTCAACATTGTCTAACTGAGATATTCTCCAGTTTACAGTCCATCCACTGTTCACAAATGGAAATAATGTTTCAGCATTCAACTTGAAAAGACTGCTTGGAATATTTTGGGTTCAAACAAGACCATGTGTCATTCGCCTAAAGTCCAATAAATCCAGGGCCAGACTGGTTATGATTTCCTCTGAAGATAAATACTTCTCATAGGAATCACTTCAGTCAATCATCTCTGGATGGCTTCTAACTTCATCATACCCACAGTGCTCTCAATGCAGTCTCACCATTACACTGGAAAAGCGTCTAAAAACTGCCCTATTCAGCCTTGAAACTGCTCGACCACATCCTGAAGCAAACCAGGTACTACAGCCACGTTACCTTCCTTAGTCCCTGCCTATGGAACCAGATCATCCCCAATGGACTACAGTCCACATTCAAGCCTTCCCAATGTGGCCCCAGACGTGACAATGTCTACATCCAGTACATTAGGACACTTCAGAAGTGTTTCTCCCTGCGACTCCTGAAACACACACTCGCAGCAATCCAGCCTACCCCAGCTCACAGCCTCCCTCTCTCAGACCTGCAAAGGACCTCTCCTGTTTTTTATTCTTCGTAGGATCCACAACCTGAACTCATAATTCTACTCAGCTTTAGTGGGCACAAAAAACCATAAGTACAGTAAACTTCCTGGTGCCAACCACCCAAAACGTGCTTCCTCCACCTCCCACATCCCCAACCCTATCCAGGAACTCCCCCACAATGTGCCCACCACCATTGGCCATGTGGCCACTGCCGGAGCCACCAGGAAAGATGTCACATCCTCCACCGCCGGATACACCGTTTCCAGGACAGCGAATGCCACTGCCTCCATTTCCGAGCCCAACACCATAGACACTGAGGACACTCCTACCGTCACCGCGGCTGCCACCTCCTATCCCGCTCCGCCCACCACCACCTACGGTGCTCCACCCACCACCGATGCAACTCCACCCACGCCAATGCTACTCCACCCACATCGCCATTGACAACTCCACCCGCCGTTGCCGAAGCAACTCTGCCCGCCGCCTCCACAGCCAGCAGCTCCAGAGGAGACAGAAACACTGAGCCCTGCCGAGTCTAAACCATCCCTTCCTTACTACTCCCCTTACTGAGGACGAACGGTCAGTCCTCAGGAAAGGGCTCACCTTTGTCCCCCTCCACCCACACATCAACGAGAACCGCTCATGCTTGGACGCTGAGTAGTTTTTCCACCGCATCTGCCTCCACACTTACTTCTTTAACCGTGAGCCTAACCCGCCCTCTACTGGCCCCTTCAGCCTCTTCCAAAACACCCACCCCTCCTGGACACCATCCCAAGGGCCCCTACACTCCCTCGACCACTTCATCATTAACTGCTGTTATGACATCAATCGCCTCAACCTCTCCACCACTCTCACCCACTCCAACCTCTTCCCTGCAGAACATGCAGCCCTCTGCTCCAGTCCCAACCTCACCATAAAACTCATGGACAAGGGAGGCATAGTTGTAGTATGGTGCACTGACTTCTACATCGCCGAGGCTGTATGCCGACACTCCTACACCACTTTTGACTGTCCCCTTGATCATGACCCCACGCCTGATTACCAAACCATCATCTCCCAAACCACCCACAACCTCATCACCTCAAATGACCTCCCACCCACAGCCTCCAACCTCATCATTCCCCAACCCCAAATTGCCCACTTCTGTCTCCTTCCCAAAATCCACAAACCTGCCTGCCCTGCTCGACCCATTCTCTCCACCAGCTCCTGCCCTACCAAACTCATCTCCACCTAGCTGGACTTCATTTTCTCCCCCTTTGTCCAGGAACTCCCTACCTCCGTCTGTGACACCACCCAAACTCTCCACCTCTTCCAGAACTTACAATTCCACCGTCCCCGAAACCTCATCTTTACCACGGACGCCCAGTCCCTATGCACCTGCATTCCCCATACAGATGGCCCAAAGGACCTCTGCTTCTTTCTGTCCCGCAGGCCCGATCAGTCCCCCTCCACTAACACCCTCATCCTCATAGCCAAACTCATCCTCACACTCTACAACTTCTCTTTCAATTCCTCCCACTTCCTACAAATAAAGGGGGTGACCATGGGTACCCGCATGGGCCCAAGCTATGACTGCCTCTTTGTAGGTTACATGGAACAATCCCTCTTCCTTACCTACACTGGCCCTAAATCCCACTTCTTCCTCCGTTACATTGACGACTGTATCAACGCCGCCTCATGCTTCCAGTAAGAGCTCAAACAGTTCATCTACTTCACCGACACCTTCCACCCGAACCTGAAGTTCACCTGGACCATCTCCAATACCTCTCTCTCCTTCCTTGGCCTCTCTATCTACATCTCCGGCAACCACCTCGAAACCGATATCCATTTCAAGCTCACCGACCCCCACAGCTACCTAGAATACACCTCCTCCCACCCACCTTCTTGCAAAAATGCCATCCTCTATTCCCAATTCCGCCACATCTGCTCCCAGGATGAGGGATTCCACCCCTTTGCATCTCAGATGTCCTCATTTTTCAAGGTCCGCAACCTCCCCTCTCAGTGATCGAGAACACCCTCGACCGTGTCTTCTGCATTTCCCGCAACTCATCCCTCACACCCCCTCCCCGCAATAACAACCAAAACAGAATCCCCCTCGTCCTGATGTACCACCCCACCAACCTCCGATCCAACACATCACCCTTCGACACTTCCGCCATCTGCAATCCAACCCCACCATGAAAGACATTTTTCCCTCCCCACCCTTATCTGCTTTCTGGAGGGACCACTCTCTCCATGACTCCCTTGCCCGCTCCACACTCCCCTCCAGCCTCCCCACACCCGGCACTTTTCCCTGCAACTGCAGGAAGAGCTACACGTGCAAATATACCTCCCCTGTCACCCAAATCTCTGACCCCACATCTGCTAATGTGGTATACTGCATCCGGTGTTCCCGTTGTGGCACCCTCTACATTGTGGAACCCAGCGGAGGCTTGGGGACCACTGTGCAAAACACCTATGCTTGCTTTGCACTCAACAACTGCACTTCCCAGTTGCAAAACATTTCAAATCCCCCTCCTGTTCCTTAGACGACATGTCCATCATGGGCCTCCTGCAGTGCCACGATGATTCTACCCAAAGGTTGCAGGAACAGCAGCTCATATTCCGCTTGGGAAACCTGCAGCCCAATGGTATCAATGAGGACGTCACAAGCTTCAAAATCTCTCCTACCCCTACCACATCCCAAAACTGGCCCAGGTTGTCCCCGCCTCCCTAAACTATTCTTCCCCCAACCTATCCCTTCCACCCACCTCAAGTCCCACCCCCATCTCCTAACTCCTAACCTCATCCCGCCCCTTGACCTGTCTGTCCTCTATGGACTGACCTATCACCTCCCTAACTCCCAACCTCCAGTCACCTTTACTGGCTCCATCCCCGCTCCTTTAACTTGTCTGTCTCCCCTCCATCTATATTCTCCTCTCTCCATTTTCTATCCATCTCCCCCCTCTCTATTTATTTGAGCCCCCTCCCCTCCCCAATTTCTGATGAAGGGTCTAGGCCCCAAACGTTGGCCTTCCTGCTCCTCTGATGCTGCTTGTCCTGCTGTGTTCATCCAGCCCCACACTTTGTTATCTCAGATCCTCCAACATCTGCAGTTCCTACTATCTCTATTGGAAAAGCTCAGAGATCATGGGAACAGCATTAAAACTGCCCCAAACACCAACTTTTGTGCCCCTGAGATGCTGCTTGTCCTGCTGTGTCCATCCAGACCCACACCTTGTTATCTCAGATCCTCCAACATCTGCAGTTCCTACTCTCTCTGTTGGAAAAGCTCAGAGACCATGGGAACTGCATTAAAACTGCCCCAAACACCAGCTTTTGTGCTCCTGAGATGCTGCTTGTCCTGCTGCGTCCATCCAGCCCCACACTTTGTTTTGCTGGAAAAGCTCAGCCTGTCTGCAGCATCTGTGAAGGATCAGGCAGAGTTTAACGTTTCGGGCCCGGTGACCCGCCCTCAGAATTGTGGCCTCGTCCTCTGATTCGTTGGAGAACAAGCACGTCCGGAGCCTTCTTCCTGTTCCGCCTCTTGCTTGCTATTGGTCGTTAGATGTCGTGGTCAGCTATGGAGCATGCGCGCTGGGAGAGATATCCAGAATGAAATGGTCCTCCATGAGAGCCACAAGCGGTGAGTACAGGTTAAAGGGGAGGGAAGCTTCATACTCTGTTACTTTTCTTACAGCATTCAACAACTTGAAAACTGGATTGAAAATGATAGACAGAGCAGCCACTCCAGAAGCTTCCAAAATCACGCTGCACCTTCTTGATCTGCTGCAATCCACGTGGTGAAGTAGCTCCCATGGTCCTGTTTGGTAAGGAGTTACAGGATTTTCATCCAGTGGTGATAAGGTTGTGCTGATATTTGTGTCAGTTGTATTCATTTTGTTCTTATTCCACCTTCACCACATTAGAAACATAGAAAACAGGAACAGGCGCAGGCCATTGTAGCTTTTGATCCTTCTCTGATAGCCACTTTGATCATGGCTGATCATTCTACTCATATTCTTCCCACTTGAGAGTCATACCCTTTGATCCCTTAGGCCCTCACAACTATACATATCATCATCATCATCACCATTATCAGTATCAGTGTTTGGCCTTAACTGATTTCTGTGGCAGCAATTTTCACAGGGTCCCCAGTCTCTTTTTTTTTGAAAAAGTTTCCTCATTTCAGTCCTTAACCGCTTAGCCCATGCCCTTCAGCTCTGACTACCTGGTCACTGACAACATCCTTCCTGTATTTAGGCTTGTTAGAATTTTATTGGCTTCTGTGAAATTTTTCCTCATTCTTCTAAACTCGGGCAGCACGGTGGCTCAGTGGTTAGCACGGCAGCCTCACAGCACCATGGACCCAGGTTCGATTCCAGCCTCGGGCAACTGTCTGTGTGGAACTTAGAACATAGAACAGTACAGCACAGAACAGGCCCTTCAGCCCACAATGTTGTGCCAACCATTGATCCTCATGTATGCACCCTCAAATTTCTGTGACCATATGCATGTCCAGCAGTCTCTTAAATGACCACAAGGACCTTGCTTCCACAACTGCTGGCAACACATTCCATGCTCTCACAACTCTCTGTGAAAAGAACCCGCCTCTGACATCCCCTCTATACTTTCCTCCAACAGCTTAAAACTATGACCCCTCGTACTAGCCATTTCTGCCCTGGGAAATAGTCTCTGGCTATCAACTCTATCTATGCCTCTCATTATCTTGTATACCTCAATTAGGTCCCCTCTCCTCCTCCTTTTCTCCAATGAAAAGAGACCGAGCTCAGTCAACCTCTCTTCATAAGATAAACCTTCCAGTCCAGGCAGCATCCTGGTAAACCTCCTCTGAACCCTCTCCAAAGCACCCACACCTTTCCTATAATAGGGCGACCAGAACCGGACGCAGTATTCCAAGTGCGGTCTAACCAAAGTTTTATAGAGCTGCAACAAGATCTCACGACTCTTAAACTCAATCCCCCTGTTCATGAAAGCCAAAACACCATATGCTTTCTTAACAACTCTGTCCACTTGGGTGGCCATTTTAAGGGATCTATGTATCTGCACACCAAGATCCCTCTGTTCCTCCACACTGTCAAGAATCCTATCCTTAATCCTGTACTCAGCTTTCAAATTTGACCTTCCAAAATGCATCACCTCGCATTTATCTAGGTTGAACTCCATCTGCCACCTCTCAGCCCATCTCTGCATCCTGTCAATGTCCCACTGCAGCCTACAACAGCCCTCTATACTGTCAACGACACCTCCGACCTTTGTGCCGTCTGCAAACTTGCTGACCCATCCTTCAATCCCCTCATCCAAGTCATTAATAAAAATTACAAACAGTAGAGGCCCAAGGACAGAGCCCTGTGGAACACCACTCACCACTGACTTCCAGGCAGAATATTTTCCTTCTACTAGCACTCGCTGTCTTCTGTTGGCCAGCCAATTCTGTATCCAAGCAGCTAAGTTCCCCTGTATCCCATTCCTCCTGACCTTCTGAATGAGCCTACCATGGGGAACCTTGTCAAATGTCTTACTGAAGTCCATATACACCACATCCACAGCTTGACGCTCATCAACATTTCTAGTCACATCCTCAAAAAACTCGATACGTTTTGTGAGGCATGACCTACCCTTCACAAAGCCATGTTGACTGTATTTGATCAAGCCATGCTCTTCCAGATGGTCATAAATCCTATCCCTCAGAATCCTTTCTAACACCTTGCAGACGACAGATGTGAGACTTACTGGTCTGTAATTGCTGGGGATTTCCCTATTTCCTTTCTTAAAGAGAGGAATTACATTTGCCTCTCTCCAGTCCTCAGGTACGACTCCAGTGGAGAGCGAGGA
Organism: Stegostoma tigrinum; assembly: GCF_030684315.1. Taxonomy (NCBI): domain Eukaryota; kingdom Metazoa; phylum Chordata; class Chondrichthyes; order Orectolobiformes; family Stegostomatidae; genus Stegostoma; species Stegostoma tigrinum. Next base: position 113,782 of record NW_026728061.1, on the reverse strand, counting down.
TGCAAAGATCTTCGTAAGTGGCGAAGCAATTGCATTTCTCGCTTCCCAAAGCAGCCGTGGACAAATCTGTTCCGGGCCTGGCGATTTGTCAATCTTAATGTTTGACAAAATTTTCAGCACATCAGCTTCCTCTATCTCTATCCATTCCAGCATGCAGACCTGCTCTTCAAAGGTTTCAATCACTACAAAGTTCGTTTCTTTCGTAAAGACAGAAGCAAAAAACTCATTTAGGGCTTCCCCTACCTCCTCAGACTCCACACACAAGTTCCCTATGCTATCCCTGATCGGCCCTACTCTTTCTTTGACCATTCTCTTATTCCTCACATAAGTGTAAAATGCCTTTGTGTTTTCCCTAATTCCTTCTGCCAAGCCTTTCTCGTGCCCCCTCCTGGCTCTCCTCAGACCATTTTTGAACTCCTTCCTTGCCTGCATGTAATCCTCTCTAGCTGAACTTGACCCTAGCTTCCTCCACCTTATGTAAGCTACCTTCTTCCTTTTCACAAGAAGCTCCACCGCTCTCGTCATCCAAGGTTCCTTTATCTTACCCCTTCTTGCCTGTCTCAGAGGGACATATTTACTCATCACTCGCAACAACTGTTCCTTAAACAGTCTCCACGTCGAAAGTTCCCTTACCATGGAACAATTGCTCCCAGTCCATGCTTCCTAACTCATGTCAAATCACGTCATAGTTTCCTCTTCCCCAATTGAATATCCTCCCATTTTGCCTAATCCTCTCCTTCTCCATAGCTATGTAGAATGTGAGGCAGTTATGGTCACTATCATCAAAATGCTCTCCCACCACAAGATCTGATACCTGCCCCGGCTCGTTTCCGAGCACCAAGTCTAGAATGGCCTCTCCCCTCGTCGGCCTGTCAACGTACTGCATTAGGAAACTCTCCTGAACACACCTTACAAAAACAGCTCCATTCAAATCTTCTGCTCGAAGGAGGTTCCAATTAATATTAGGAAAGTTAAAGTCACCCATTACAACAACCCTACTGTGTCCACACTTTTCCAAAATCTGTCGACCTATGCTTTCTTCAATCTCCCTGCTGCTATTGGGGGGCCTGTAGTAAACCCCTAACAAGGTGACTACTCCCTTGCTGTTCCTAATTTCCACCATACTGACTCAGTAGGCAGATCTTCCTCGACAATGTAAGCTTCAGTAGCTGTGAAACCCTCTCTGATTAGTATTGCTACACCCCCTCCTCTTTTACCCCCTCCCTATTCTTTTTAAATGTTCTAAACCCTGGAACATCCAGCAACCATTCCTGCCCATGAGAAACCCATGTCTCTCTTATGGCCACAACATCATAGCACCAGGTACTGATCCATGCTCTAAGTTCATCACTTTTATTCCTGATACTCCTTGCGTTAAAGCAAACACACTTTGACCGATCCCTTGGTTCCTTCCCACTAGCTGGTCTACCTCTTGCTACTGCCTCACCTGCATCAACTCTCACCTCCGGTATACAGCTCAGGTTCCCACCCCCCTGCCATACTAGTTTAAACCCTCTGAAACTACTGGAGCAAACCTTCCACCCAGGACATTGGTCCCCTTCCAGTTCAGATGCAACCCATCCTTCTTGTACAGGTCCCACCTTCGCCAGAAGGCATCCCAATTTTCTACATATCTGAAGCCCTCCCTCCTACACCAGCTGCGTAGCCACGTGTTCAGCCTCGCCCGCTCCCTGTTCCTCACCTCGCTATCTCATGGCACCGGTAGTAAGCTAGAGAACACGACTCTGTTCGTCCTGCTTTGCAGCTTCCATCCTAAGTCCCTGAAATCACTTTTTATATCCTTAACCCTATTTCTGGCTATATCATTAGTGCCAATATGTAATACGATTTCTGGCTGTTCGCCGTCCCCTTTTAGAACCTTATACACCAGATCAGAGACGTCCCGGACCCTGGCACCAGGGAGGCAACATACCTTCGGGGAATCCCGATCCTGACCACAAAATCTCCTGTCAATTCCCCTAACTATCGAGTCCCCTACCACGAGTACTTTTCTATTCTGCCCCCTTCCCTTCTTTGCCACAGTGTCAGGCTCAGTGCCAGGGAACTGGATGCTATGGCTTTCCTCTGGTAGGTCATCCCTCCCAGCAGTATCCAAAACGGTATACTTACTGCTGAGGGGAATGCCCACAGGGGATCTCTGCACTCTCTGTCTGTCCCCTTTCCTCCCCCTAACTGTAACCCATCTATCCTTGTCCTGAGCCTTAGGAGTGACCAACTCCTGGTAACTCCTCTCAATTACCCCCTCTGCCTCCCGAATGATCCGTAGTTCATCCAGCTCCAGCGCCATTTCCCTGACACGGTTTTCAAGGAGCTGTAGTTGGGTGAACTTCCCGCAGATGTAGCCAGCGGAGACGTGTGCCATGTCTCCCACCTGCCACATTCTGCAGGAGGAGCAAGCAACTGCCCTAGCATCCATACCCCACTTAACTGAACACCCGCTCAGTACTAAAATAGAAAGCTTAGTTCAAGGTGCTATAAAATTAATAACAAGCTTATATTCAATAGAGAAAGTTTAGAATGAACCTTACCTTATTAACTAGATTAAAAATCAGCATAGCTGTGGTTTGAGTCTCACAGGTGCCTGTGGCTTTGATAGACTGTATCTTGTCTAAACCTCTTGTAAATAGTGCCAGTTGCTTGGTTCCTGAAAGCTGAAGTGTCTTGTTTCTTGTGTTTAAACTCAATGCATTATTATTCCTCTGCTCCCACTCCAGTTACCTGAGCCTAACCCAACTGGCTGTTTTGTTTGTTGCTGTTTTGTGAACTGTAACAATTAACCATTGTCAGCTACTCAGAGAGAGAAATTTTGATAAATATCCCGATTTGACAGATAAACCTGATCACTTTGCCTAAGATGACATGATTGAAATGCATAACTAATCTAGTTCCAAAAAACGATCTGTGGACCTGAAAGGTTACCTCTCTTCTGCTCTACAGATGCTGCCAGGCCTGCTGAGTTTCTCGGTCAATTCCTGTTTCTCTTTCAGACTTTCAGCATCTGCAGTTCATTGACTTCTGTTAACTTGAAAAATTTCTGGGACAAACCAGCCCATCTACCAGCTCCAGAGCTTCTTTCCTGCTCCTGAAAATCAGTCATCACAATAAACGAGCAGAATAGATCTCCCATTCCCGGACCAAAAACGGAACCCAGCCTGCGGCAATGAAAGCACCAAATCCTAACCACTGCACCACCAGGAAGGGCACTTCAGACTCTTGTATCTTTTCTCACTGACACTGCTTCTGACATTTTATTTTGTACCATTTTGGCTGCAGATCAGTTTCTCCCTTTCACCAAAATTCCCTTTGCCTTTTTAATTCCCTGCTGCACCTGCAATCCTACTTTTAGCGATTCATGCACAAGGGCACCGAAGTCCCTCTGCACAGCAGCGTGCTGCATCTTTTTTACCATTTAAAACATAGTCCATTTTGCGTTATTCCTACCAAAATAGATTACCTCACACTTATCAACATTGTACTCCATCTGCCAGGCCTTTGCTCACCCACTGAGACTATCGTTATCCCTCTGCAGACGTTTTGTGTCTTCTGCACACTTTGCTCTATACTCGTCTTAGTGTCATCTGCAAATTTTGACACACCACGCTTAGTCCACAATTCCAAATCATCTGTGTAAATTGTAAACAATTGTGGTCCCAGCACTGATCCCTGAGGCACACCACTAGCCACTGAACACCAATGAGAAAAACACCCATTGACCCCTCCTCTTTGTTTTATACTGGTCACCCAATCCTCTATCCAAGCCACTACATTACCTGTAATATGGTGCAACTTTATCTGATGTAGCAGGCTTTGATGTGGCACCTCGTCACTTGCCTTCTGGAAATCAAGATACACCACATCCACAGGTACCCCATTGTCCACATAGCAGATAATGTCCTCAAAGAATTTCACCAAATTAATTCAGCAAGACCGACCCTTCATGAACTCATGAACACCAGTGGGACAATTTATATCCAAATGTCTTGCTATTTCTTCCTTGAACATAGATTCAGTCATTTTCCCCAGTGCCGAATTTATGCTAACTGGACCAATGTTACCGGCTTTTTGCCTACTTCCTTTTTTAAACAGTGACGTCACATTGGCTGTTATCAATCTGCGGGATCCACCCCAGAGTCCAGTGAATTTTGGTAAATAATTACTAGTGCATTTGCTATGTCCCCCATCGCCCCTTTTAGTATCCTGGGATGCAGTTAATCAGGGCCAAGAGACCCCCATGTCCACTGTTAGCCCCGATACCTTGCCCAGCACTGCCTCCTTAGTGATAATGATAATCTCTGTCACAAGCAGTGAGACTTTCACATCAGAGGTGAATTAAATGGGAAGAACCATTGAAATACATCATTTTCATTAGCTCAGAAACAGTACTACAAAAATGATCTTTGTCGAAACATACAGGTGTTATTGGCGATGTAACGGATTGGATGAAGAAACGTTCGTTCCCTCCTGGGACCGTCTGGGAAGGGAGTGTTTAATATCAGAATGGAGGTCGCACATTTAAGGCAGAGTCGAGGTGAAGTTTATTCTCTCAGATGGTTGTGAATTAGTGGATTCTTTTACAGAAGAGGATTGTCAGAGCTGGGCCACAAAGTGCATTTAAGGCTGAGTTCGATTGATTTTCAGCAGCAAGGGTACCAATGGTTATCGGGAAATCCAAGAAAGTGCAGTTCAGGATTATCAGGTCAGGATTATCTGCGCATTTAATAGCAGAGCAGACTTGTTAGGCTGAGTTGTCTCCTTCTCCTCCAAAACTGCGTCATGTTAATATAAAGCTGCAAAACTGACGGGAGCAAATTTTGCTTAAAAACAGGTGGATCCCATCGGGATACCGAAACTCAGTGATATTTGCAAAGGACAGCAAACAAAGGGCCAGTCACTGTCCGAAGTGGGATTTGAACCCACGCCTCCAGGTGGAGACCAGAACACCCAGCTTTACAGCGGAAGGAATCTATTCCTTGAGTCTGGCGCCTTAGACCACTCGGCCATCCTGACACACTTTCGCAGCTCCAGAGTGATCTTTATACCAGAGTAAACAGGAAAAGCCAGTCTTCAGCACCCACACTGAGCCTGGCTCCATGAGGCCCACAGTCACCTCTCACAAACCAACGTTGCCCTTCACTTTTCCTGACTTCCCCCTTGTTCTTGTCTGAAACAAATTGCACGTCAGGCAAATGCAGCTGACAATGCTGATGTAGAACTGTAATGTAGATTGAAGCGACACCGCCTGGTCTATGGCATAATTCTACTTCTAAAGGTCAGACAATATTTCAGAGTTATTATTGTAAATTTTAACCACGAACACTCCACGGCAGTGAAGGCATTGAATCCTTATCAGCAGACTACGAGGGAAGACGTATATCTCTATCACCCTGGTCACTGCCTGATTCAGCATTACGTCTCTCATCCTTCTGCACATGATTCCTTCAGCTCCATCATGGTTTTGTCGCATTGTCTTGGTTTATACTGCACAGACTATCCTGCCATCTATTACATTGCAGTTTCTAATGCATGAAACCCTACCTTACAGGGCACAGTCTTCACTCTATAGGGCAGTAGTGAAAGCAATGGTCTTGTAAAGCAACGGCCATGAGTTTGCTTCTAACTGGAGGAGATGAGAATGTTTGTACAACTGCTGCATCCAATATCCAAAGGAGCACTTTCACCTCGTCTGAAATTATGCCAATGTCATTTCCTCCACAGGCCAGCAGTGAGGTGAGGTGAGGTATTATAAACTGCAGGTTGGCAAGGAAACAATGGGGGAGCAACATGGAGAGGGTAGCGGCCGAATGCTTTATTTCTTTGCTGTAATCAGATTCTGGTTTTGAAGTGTGAAATGGGACTATAGAACCCAAATGGGTGAAATCCTACCTTCTGGGGGTTGGTCTCTGCTGAGGCCTTTGTCGCCTTCTGGGAAATATGCCTGTGTGTTACCTTCTGAGGGTGAAAATGTGGTCCACTTCCCCAAGGGAATGCGAACATCTCAAACAGCCGGCCCATTGCCTCGTAGCACACAGGGCTATGGGCCAAGGCTGGAAACTGGGATGTTGAGCCTCTTTCTGTGCTGTAAAAACATGATGATTCAGTCATTTTCAGTAAAAACAACTATCGTAAAAAGAACAAAAAATCTAGGAGTTGTGCCGTTAAGAAACGATGCACACACATCCATCGCTCTCCCTGCTGGTCTAGTGGTTAGGGTTTGGCGTTTTCAATACCACAGCCCGGGTTCGATTCCCGGTCAGGGAATCAAGTTTTATTTTTCCTGATGGTGGCAACGCAAAGGCAGTGCAGCTCTGTCTGTGATCCTTTCAATGTCAGTTCCTGTCCCCGAGAACATCAGGGTCCATGTTCCAGCCGCTTAAAGAGGGGAAAGGTGCCTTAGCCGTCACTGCTCAGTCAGGCTACTCACCTTTGTGTTGTGTTGTTAGCAGGGACATCAGCAGTAAGGGTAACATTCACAAGGTACACAACCAGCAAAGATAATCACAGTCACTACTTCAATTCAATTGCCTCCCCTTTGTGACGCAGTGAGCTTCACTGCCATTTGTTGTCAGGAAGCTACAATTCACCCGATCGAGTCTGCTCAGCCAGTCAATGAGATCGCTGTTGATCTGATTAATGTCAACTCCGCTTCCCTGTTTTTCCTCCATAACCTGAGGTAATCACGAGCCCAATCACAACATCATATATTACCGATATTTTTTGGAAGCTTAGATGAGTTCAGTGACCTGTGCATGTTTGCACAAAATTGAATAATATGAAATGAGCGATAAAAAGCCCTTCCCACAGTTCAACCCAGTGCAGGGTCAGCCATATGACAAGAGTAAGAGAGCAAAAATGCTAACTCTATTTCTCCCAGCACAGATTTCTCTCTTGACGAGTTGAATATCTGCTGCATTTTTCATTATAATTGACACATTTTCATGCACAGATCCTCACTCCATCCACAAATAACTGTGATTCCAAAAACTATTTTGCCTCAGATTAAAATTGCTGTGCATCTTTTCAAACAGCTTGAGGTCCCAAGAATCCCTGCTCCATGTCAATAGAAGCTGCTCCGGGTGAGGTTGGAGCTCACAGACTCGGCATTCACGCGCCTCAATGGCCATAGAGGGACTGCGCGCTCACCGATTGCGTCACTTCTATCTGTCTCCCCCTGGTCACTGTCTGATTCATCATTGCATCTCTCATCCTTCTGCACATCATCCCCGTGGCTCTATCTCGATTTTGTCATATTGTCTTGGCTCATAATGCACAGACTATCCCGTCATCTATTATCACAGCGTATGTCTGCACGCTCATTGCCATTCCCATTTCCGGTTATATCTTCACAGCTGGGTCACTGATTTCCCTGGTTCTGTGCCCGGGAACTGGGATTATATGGTTGTACGCAGCAATGGTTACTTCCTTTTGTGTGGAAGCTGACGAAACATCCAATGTTAAACTAGATTACTATTGAAAGGTACATTTCAACAAGACCCAGCACTATACACTGAGTCTTTGATATTTAGTAGAAATCTATCAATCTCAGTCTTCAATATACTCATTGATGGAATCTCCACAGTCCCTGGTAGCATCGTAATTACAGATTCCAGCCCTCTGTGAATCCCCGCAATACAGCGCACTGCTTGGAAACAATTCCAGTTGTCGATCTGGTGCTGTTCCTAACATATCCTCAGCCACTGTAGTTATTGCTTGTTGCACACCAGCGAACTCATGTGGTGCCGCGATCGTATTGTGGTTAGTAATCTGTGTTGTGGCCACAGCAACCTCGGTTCGAATCTGAGACGTGGCAGTGGGTGCTTGCTGTATTTTGTTTTACTCCCTGTGCGATGGGCCACAGAAATGCGGCAAGTATCAAACATATTGACGTGAAAATATTCTTTGAGGTGGTGACAATCATCTCTCAACCCCAGCTCTCTCACATATCTGCATTTGATGTGGTCAAGATTAGAATTCAAACCCACCACTTTAGAGAATTTTCTCCCTCCCACAATCACTAAATCTCCTTTACGTCGCTCCTTCCACTTCACTGAGGCACTGCACAATCTAACATCCATTTTCACATTGACATTGTTCATTCTGTCTTGTTGCAGTCAGTGTTGCTGAGCGAACGTGGCCTGTCGCACCACCAGGAACTCTAAACCAGATGAAATATTTAGATACTGGGACGGTCAGATCAAGACTCATGGAGCAGCTTTTACTGACATGGACCAGTGATTATTGGAACATCAGGCCTAGGAAAATGACCCATGGCAATAATGAGCAACATGCACTGCATCAGAAAAGACCAGTTTCATTGGCTTTCTGTAACATTCATTGTATTTGTTCATTTCGCTATAGCGAGAGTATTGGGGGCTGTTCATTAATTCACATTATTGTGGGATGTGATAGCACCAGAAACTGTGCCGAAGAGATTTACCAGGATATTGTCTCAGCTGAAGAGTTTCCGTTATGAAGCAAGATAGAACAGACTGTGGTTGTTTTCCATAGAGCGGAGGAGATGTACAAAATAATGAGGGTAGACTATGTAACCGCTTCCCCTTGAGGGAGGGATCAATCGCCAGGGACCATAGATTTAAGGTAAGAGGAAGGAAGTTTTGAGTAAATTTACAGAAAATCGCTTTTGGCCAGTGGATGTTTGGAATCTGGAAGCCACTGCCTGCAAGTGTCTGAGAGGCAGAGATCCTTATGATTTTAAGAAGCATTCAGATGTGAATTTGTGATGCTGTGGCATTGACGATTATGGGCGAAGCAATAGAAATAGAATTTGGATACTGAAGTGATTGTATGTGATTGTTGCACCCGTAAAGGGCTTAAGGGGCATTTGTACCTGATGCCCTCATTAGCATTGTGGTCACTCTCCCCACCTTTCACGAAGGAGACCAGGGTTCAATTTCCTACTGGACCCGACCCAAGCATTTTTGGGGCCTTTCAGCAAAACGGACCCAGCTTCAATTTTAGCTTCAGCTGATGTCAGCATCGAGTTTACACATTCTCACCATGTCTGCGTCTCAGGGCTTCTATTTCTACCCATGGTCTAAACATATGCAGGCGAGGAGAATTGAACACATAGAACACAGAAGAGTACAGCACAGGCTTTTCATTCCACAATGTTGTGCCAAAATATTATCTTACTCTAATATCAAATTACCCTGCATACTCTATATTTTATGATCATCCTCGCAACTGTCCAAGACTCGTTTACATGTCCCGAATGTTTCTGACTTGAATACCACAGCCGACAGAGCATTCCACGCACCCACTGCTCTTTGTGTATAGAACCGACCTCTGACATCGCCACAATACCTTCCTCCAATCACCTTAAAAGTATGGCCCCCACATAATAGTCACTTCTGCTCTGGGAAAAGGTCTCTGGGTATCTATGCTATCTCTGTCTCTCATCATCTTATTTACTTCTATCAAGTCACAGCTCACCCTTCTTTTCTCCAAAGAGAAAAGCCCGAGCTCCCTCTACCTTTCCTCATAAGACCTGCCCTCCAGTCCAGGCAGCATCCTGGTAAATCTCCTCTGCACCCACACGGAAGCTTTTGCATCCTTCCTTTAATGATGTGATCAGAACTGAACACAATATTCCAAGTGTGGTGTAACGAGTGTTTTGAGCAACTGCAGTATATCCTTGTGGCTTTCAAACTCAATTCCCTTGCCAATGAAAGCCAACACACCATACACCTTCTCAACAACACTATTAATTTGGGTAGCAACTTTGACGGGTCTATCGATGTGGACCCCAAGATCCCTCTGTTTCTCCACATTAGCAAGAACATGAGGTTAACCCTAAATTCTGTATTTAAAGTCAACCTTTCAAAATGAATGACTTCACACTTTTCCAGGTTGAATTCCATCTGCCACTTCTTTGCCCAGCTTTTTATCTTGTCAATCACCCATTGCAAACTCCAACAGCCCTCCACACTACCCACCATGGCACCAAACTTCGTGTCATCATCAAACTTACTAACCCATCTTTCCACTTCCTCATCCAAGTCATTTATAGAGACCAGAAAGACTGGGGTTCCCAGAACAGATTCTTTCAGAACACCACTGATCGCCAAGCTTCAGGCTGAATAATTTCCATCTATTACAACCCTCTGGCTTCCATTCTGTATCCAGAATACCAAATTTCCATGAATCCCATATCTCTTGGCTTTCTAAATGAGCCTACCTTGGGGAACTAAATCAAATGCTTCTCTAAAATCCACATGCACCACATCCATTGCTTGATCTTCATCAATGTTATTTGCCACATCCTCAAAGAATTCAGTAAGGCTTCTGCGGCATGATCAGTGAGGCTTCTGAGGCATGACCAGCCCCTTCAAAAGCCACACTGACTATTTCTAATCAAATTGTGCATGTCCAAATAAACATAAATACTGTCTCTCAGAATCCTCTCCAATAATTTGCCCACCACAGAATGACTGACTCTTCTGCAATTCCCAGGATTATCCCTATTCCGTTTCTTGAACAAGGGAATAACATTTGCCACCCTCCAATCATCTGGTATTACTCCAGTAGGCAGTGAGGACGCAAAAGTCATCACCAAAGGCAAAGTATTCTTTCCCTCGCTTCATCCTCCTTCCTAACATCAACCTGTTTGAGCGTATCTGCCTTTTTCATGCTATCCTCACAAATGTTATGGCCCCTCCCACTGGTGAATACTGAAGCAAAGTATTCATCAAGGCCCTCCCCTACCATGTCTGACTCTGAGCGCAAGTTCCCTCCCACTATCCCTGGTAGGCACCACTGTGACTCTGACCATCCTTTGTTCCTCACACAAATAGAGAATGCCTTGGGATTTTCCTTCATCCAACTGTGGATCCGTGGGGACTGTGAGAGGAGTTACAATGACCCATCCAAGCTGCAAACACATCGGTGCAATCATATCCGGAAGAAACTGTTGACTTGCTTGATGTGTGAGCAGGCATTCACAGCTGTTTTACACTGGAAAGGGGCTGTTTCCCTGCTGTGGGAATGGCACAAAATTCATTCAGCCATCCCACCTGCTGACACACCAATGGGTCCACGCTGGGGAGAGACCATTCATCTACTCCGAGTGTGGGAAGGATTTCTCCCAGTCATCCAGCCTGTTGAAACCCCAACAGGTTCACTCTGAACAGAGTTAAATTTACAGATTGTGGCAAGTGCCATAAAAGCTCAGGGGGAACGATGTACTTTCAACATGCTCACACTGAAGGGAGACCGTTCATTTGCTCTCACTGTGAGGCTGGGTTCAGGACATCATCAACCCTCACTGTACACCAGCAAATACACACTGGGGAGAGGCCAGTCACCTACTCTGTGTATGGGAGTAAATTCACTCAGACAGATAGCTTGAAGAAACACCACTGGGTTCACAAGTATCTGCAGTAATTGGATATTTCTTTTGCTTGTTCATGGGATCATGCCATCAGAAGCTCAGCAAACTTTTATCATCCGTTCTGACTGCCCAGGGGATGGTTCAGATTCAAACAAATGGTGAGAGCATGGAGCCACATGGAGGTCAGAATAACAATGGTTCCCAGACCCAATGGCACTGCGTTGATTTTCTTGTCTCTTGTCCTGTTTCTGAAGCAATAGGGAATAAATTGTTGCAGTTGATTTAAAAGTGAAAGACCAAAATGGGTTTTATTCTGATTCAGCATGCCCTGCTGTTTTCTCAGATGTTATTGCCAGTCTCTTGGCCCTCACACCATCACCTGTTCCGGAGAGTGTTGCAGGAAAGGGGGGATGGTCAATTGTATCTGGTCACTCAAAGGGTCACTGGACCTGAAAGGGTAACTCGGATTTCTTTCATAGATGCTGCCGGGCCCGCTGAATTTTTCCAGCAATTTCTGTTTTTGTTTCTGATTTCCTGCATTTACAATTTTTTTGTAATTTTTTTTTCAATATTCACTTTATCTGTTTCAGAGGAGCCTTTTGGGAATTGAAAGTTAACCCACAGATCAGGCAATGATTTAATTGAATGACAGAACAGGCTTGAGGGGCCGAATGTATAATCTCCTGTTCCGATAAAAGTTTTCCGTCTGCAGCATGTGGCATTATGTCCCCTCACTCTTCACTTCACATCCCTGACTGTTACACTATGTGCTATTACTGGCTGAACAAATCTCCTGTGTTTGAACTCAGTCTGTTACTATTCAGTGCCCCATCTTCGCCTGCCCGAGTTTGACTCTCATCAGAGAATTTTGTCTCGACTGCAGAAATTCACCAAAGATCCTCAGGCAGCACCTTCCAAACACATAACCACTTCCATCTGGAAGAACAAGAGCAGCAGATATATGGGAACATCACCACATCCACGTTCCCCCCGAAGCCACTCACCATCCTGACTGGGTAATATATCACCGTTCCTTCACTGTCGCTTGGTCAAAATCCTGGAATTCCCTCCCTAAAAGCATTGTGGGTCACCACACATCAGGAGGACTGCAGCAGTTCAGGAAGGCAGCTCACCACCACCTTCTCAAGGGCAACTACTGATGGGCAAGAAATGCTGGCCCAGCCAGGGACACCCACATCCCACACATTAATTAAAAAACACTGTGTGAACAGTCACAACAGGAGGGTCCTGGAGTCTCATTCCCCTGTGTGAGAAACAGTACCTGTTCACAAATTCAGCCTGAGACAAAGCCTTGGAAACAAGACAATTTTATTCTGTACGATCTTGCAAGAAAGGGTGTCTGCTAGACGGGCACACACTACAAAGCATGTTAAACATTCTTATACAGTTTACAAGTTGCAGAATCACGCCTCCCTGCTCCCATTGGTCTAATCCTATCATTCCCCGTCCTGTCGGACAGCCCTTGTTTATTGTTCCCTTTACTGCCGGCCGAAGGCCCCATTCCCTTGTTTACTGCAATCCTTATTTGCTATCCTAAAGCGCGCTAGACATGCTGTACGTGAGAATCGTCAGGTTTGCAGAAATAAGCCTCTGCTACAACACCCTTATCTCTGCCACGTCCTTGTCTGCAGAAAGAATGTTTCTGGTCGTGCTAACTGCCGTCTTTGCAGAACCTAATCTCTGGCTAATGATAAACTTCTGCTACAAAATCTCATGACTATAATGTTCTTCTTTTGCAAGACCCCACCATTCAACCTTATCTTCAGAAACAACATTTCTAATCTCTCACACCTGGAACAAAAACAAAGTTGCTGGAATAGCTCAGCAGGTCTAGAAGCATCTGTGACCCTTCCTAATTTCCCTGGGATCTACCAAACCGGTTTATTATTTCTACTCCCTCTTTCATTCTGACTCTTTAATTTCTCAATTTCAATCCACTCGCCTTTTGAGCTCTTCAAAGACCCGATTTGGGAAAATGAGTGAAAGCTGGAATTGTCACAGGGAATTGGGACGTGGGCGGAAGAACGAGGAGAGCCCACATCAAAGAAAGGTCCCATTCCAACAACAGAGCTTCTCAAAACACAAAGGCAGCATGAAAGCTTGAGCTGAATGAACATGGTGATGTGTGGGCTGTCATGACGAAAACGTGACCATGATCACAAATGGTTAAGATCACAGGATTCCGACAGTGCAGAAAGAGGCCATTCAGTGCATCTAGTCTGCACTAGCTCTCTATCCCACCCGACTCCCATAAACCCCACATTTACCGCAGCTAACCCAACTATTGAACCTGCACACTCGGGGACAATTTAGTGTGGCCAATCCGCCTCACTTGCATTTTTGGACTGTTGGGTGCATCACTGTTTAGCTCGAAAGAGGCGAAATTGTAGATTAAGGCTAAAAAAATCAACTCTGAAACAATTTCATGGTTTTTGTTTCCAAAATTAAAATCTGGGGAAAGCTACAGCCACAACGATCTCAGATTCTCTCTGGAGGAAGAGAATTTAAAACTCTGACCCAGGGACGCGGTGAGTTGACAGAGGCCTGGGACCAGAAATGTAACAGATTCTGTGCAAGGTCGGGGTGAGACAAGGGCAAAAGGCATGTCACAGGGGGAAGGCAGGAGAGGTGAAATTGCAGAAATGTTATTCGTCCCTCAAGGCTGCAGGGAATGGAGTTAGGGCTGGAAAAGAAACAAATAAACAAAAGATGTGCCTGGGGCCAGGTGTGCAGTGGACCCAGACACAAATTGAAACAAGAAATGTAAACAAATTGGGGCAGGGTTCACAGTCTGACATTGTTGATCTCAATGATGAGGCCAGAAAGCTGTAAAGCCTGGCCAGTTCTATTCCAGCCAACACACACATGATAGGCCAAGGGTGAATGCTGCTGTCCAGCAAACAATACGCACATCACACAAATGAATTAAAAAAGGCCTTGATCTGCGCTGTAATTTTCTGATACTTTAGTTCTGACATTTGCAGTTTGTTTCTGATGATGGCTATAACCCTAAAATTAAACTAGAGTTTAGTATCCGAGAGAAATGTAAAATGTCCTGAGGGTTGAACAGCACCGAGAGCTCAGAAAGGACAAGCTTAGGTGGCGGGGGGTGGAAATCGTATGGGAGCTAGCTTCAGACGTTACCGTCCTGCATAGATTTTGGAGTCTGCGCAGAAGAACACAAAAGACAGGGAGGACAAGTCCCTTTATAGATCAATATTTTTTCAAGCAATCCCTCTTAAAATATTGTGCTATTGTTCTATTACTTCCCACCAAAGTGCACAACGTCGCATACATCCTCATTGCTCTTCATCTGCCAGATGTTTTCCCAGTCGTTCCACTTGTTTCAATTGCCCTGGAGAACCTTTACAACCTCCTCACCACTCACAGCCCCAGTTTGGTACTGTCAGCAGACTTGGAAACATTGCATTTGATTCCCTCAACCAAACTTTTGATTTGTTTTGTGAATATCTGGAGTCCCTGATTTACACTATGAAACTTTCATTCCAACAAAAAAGCATCCATTTATTCTTGCTTACTGTTTTCTGTCAGCTTCCCCGTTATGGCACCATATATTTGGCCCAATCCCATGTGTTTTACTTTACACAATGGGCTTGTGAATCTATCAAAAAACTTTCCAAGACTGCAAATGCATTGCATCTATTCCATCTCCAAAATTTATCTCCAGGTTGGTTTGTCAAATACGAATCCCAGATCATAAACCAACATGGGCTTTGTCTGTGCCCATTAATACCGGTCACAATAATTTCTCTAAATTAGTTTATTTGCTAATTTCATTCTACTTCTATTTCTCACCACACTCAGATTTCCTAGCATTGCTCAGAAAGTTATCTTTTTATCTTTTCTTCTGTTAATCAAAAACTGAAGAAGTTATGCCACACTTCTGCCATTTCCTTGTGATTTATTCTCCACTGTCTGGTTTCAGAATGTTTTCTCATGTGTTCCCTACAAGCATCCTTTTGGAGGCAATTGCAGTTAATTCTTATAGCCTTTGTTATTGTAGTCTCCAGAAACCCAACAATTCCTGCCCAATGCTGCTCAATGGTTGAACGTCCACAACCATACAATCACAGAAGCATGCCCATTAGTCCCACTTTCCTACACGAGGCCCGTAGCCCTGAATATTATGACACTTCAAGCGCTCATCCAAAAACTGTTTAATGGGTTGTGAGGTTACCCGTGACAACGCCTCTCAGAAAGTGCATTCTAGACCCCAGCACTTTCTGGGTGAAAACAACCCTTAAATTTTCTTTAAGTCTCAAATCCTTCAATTTAAAAGTGTGTTGCCTTTTTCTTGGCCCATTTACTAAAAAGGAGCCGCTGCTTTCTTTTGACACTTTTCATGCCTCTCATTCTTGTATAATTGAATGACTTTGGTTATTATTTGGTTATGAATCCAAAAATGCACGTAATGCTCTTGGTGACTGAGTTCAACTCCTGCGAAGTGAGATGTTGGAATTTGAATTCAACAAAAGTCTGGAATTAAAAGTTGAATGATGAAGGTAAAATCATTGGCAATTGTCAGGAAAACCAATCTGATTCACTCATATCTTGTAGGGAAGGAAACTGCCATCCTTCCCTGCTCTGGCCTAAATGTGTCCCCACACACCCAATAATGTCACAGGCTCTAACTACCCTCTTGGACAATGAGGGATGGAATGACTGTTGGCTCAGCCAGTGAAGCCCACATCCTGTGATTGAACAGAGAAAAGTGTCCGGGCTGGTTCTGGGAGGTGAATAGAGAATGGGATATAACTAACCATTTCAGCTGATCTGAAAACACCTCCATTTAATGCTTTCTTTCTTATGATTGAACCCTTCAAACTCTCACTCCATTAACATTGCAGTGTGACCATGCACACTACATCATGGTGGTGAAGACCCACTGTCCTGGCAGCACCCGCAGCCTCTTCATTCAGAAGCAGGCAGCCATTCCCATTGTTTTAAGATCTTCATGTAGAAATATAGGATGGTATCTTGGATAAAGGTATCTTGGACACAGTCCAAAACACTCTCCTCCTCACGACTGCTCACCACCAACCAAACATAAAAATATCCCGTGTGTACTGAGAGTAATGAGGCAACTCGGACCATCAGGGAGTATCCATCAGGATGGTAGAGCAACGCTTCCAGTGTCTGACAGTTTCAGAGGGAACCCTCTGGCACACACTGTAACACTAGGCCCCATAATCGCCCTCCATTCGTGTAACATATAGCCTTTTGTTCTTCCTGAAAGTCTCACAGGTTCACAATTACCAACATCATATTTCATCTGCCAAATTGTCCGTTGCTTATCCACTTACATTCTCTCTACCTCCTCCTGATAGCTTAATTTCCTGCTAATCTTAACATCACTGACAAATATAGTTAGAGTACATTTTGTTGTGTTTATCTAAACTATTGTTACAGGACAATGCCCAAATATAATAGCCAACTTCCTGGCTGGCGCTCTCACCACCCCCGCCACTCGGATCAGTAGGCCGCCGGATCTCGAGGCAAGTTTTTAAATGCAGAAGATTGCCTTCTGGCTGCCCACTGTCTCGTGCTCTCACCACTCCCTCCAAAATCGTAAACCTTTTTGTAAATTGTTGATGACCTCACACGGTTCCCTGAGGAATTCCATTAGATACAGCTTTCGAATACAAAAGTGAGTAGTTATTTCTGCTCTGTATTTAATTTTAGTGAACCAGGGCTCCCTGTTCCTGTGTAGCGGCCTGGAAAGATTGCATGTCCTCCTCCGGTGGTGTGTAGCCGGCTGTTGAGGTGTTTCTGTGCTCTGCAATACACCATTAGGGACATTTGTTGTCAGATAATGAGGCTGAGGTTGTATTGTCATTGATGCTGATTCTTGAGCAACTAAAAGACGAGAACAGAATATAGACTAACACCTGAGTAGAACGCTGCACTGTCAAAAATTTCAGCTGCAGCAATAAATCTAGTCTGCCCCCTCAATCAGGTTCTCAATTTTCCCCAGACATGTATTGAACAGGAGGGGAAATTTCTTGCTAGCCTGGTTTACTTTTGTCCCTTTAACAGTCCCATCAATACAGAAAATGTTAATGATTAATAATATTTTTGGCCGTGGGTGCTGTGTGGAAAAATTGCTGCAGTCCCTACACAATAAAATAAACAATTGTCTTTGAGGGGTGACCGAAAAGAGGTTTGTAACATTATGGTAAATCTGAGTAAAGAGTCAAGGTCTTTTCCCTAGGGTGGGGGGAATCCAAAACTAGAGGGCAAAAATTAACATGAGAGGGGAAAGATTTAAGTGCAACCTGCAGGACAACTGGGTGATGCGTGGATGGAATGAGCCGCCAGCGGAAGTGGTGGAGGGTGGTACAGTTACAACATTTGAAAGGCATCAAGTTGGACATTTGAGTAGGAACATTTGAGAGAGGTATGAACCAAATTGCTGGCAAATGGGGCTAGATTTATTCAGGATATCTGAACAGCATGGATGAGTTGGATCAAAGGGTCTCTTTCCATGCTGTATATTTCTATGACTCTATGACTGAATATTTCTAGAAATAACAATGATTGCCTGCCTGCTACTAAATTTTATCTTGAATTTTCCCAATTCATTACAGCTAACCTGGCAATCTAGACTCATGGATTCCATGATGTTTGACAGTAACATTTAAAAATTCAATGTAAATGTCATGTAATATGCAGTATATTGTTGTCACTATTCCTCAAAAGCTCCTTCAGACCAAAGTTAGAAATCAGCATTTCTGACCGCACAACACTAAAGTCAAAAATACTTGGTCTCTGGTTTGGTTCACAACATTCTCTTCAACCTCCCTCTTATACACGTGTGGATTTTATTTTTTCATAGCATGAGCAGTCACTTACTTCACGGAGTTTACATGCAACTTGAGATAATCCATTATTACTGCAGATTCCACAATACTTGCGTATCTAATCTTCAAAGCATAAGTTGTACAAAATTTGTACTGCAGTTTTGGTTCAGTTATAAAACATGTAAATATTTACTTCTTCTTGCTGTTTGTAAGCTCCACCCAAACTGATTCATTGGAATCTGACGGGGTGGCCTGTGGTGTTATTAGTGATGGGCTTGGACAAGGCGTTCAATGAGGCTCACCTTGACGCTGAGATGATCTGAAGAAACATCCAGAAATATAGGACGAGTATCAGTAACCATTCCATTACTGCAAGTATAAGTGCCACTGTATTCTTTCTGCTCCTTCACACCCATTCAAATCTGTTATAGCAACTAACTACGAACAAGGTTCACACTCTATCACCAAGCGAGGCTCAAACTCTTACCACTCCCACTACTGAATGCAATGCCTTTATTGCCTCACACTCTCTGTCACCTCGGCAACATCCCTGCAAAAAATAAAACACATGGAGTCAACTCTGTGGACTGACTCACTCTGGACACCTCATCATTTCACCCAGCCTACACTATCTCTTACACCAGTGCCATTCTTTCACCCTCACTCACAACTGTCCCTTCCCTCATTCGAGGAGAAACAGCCTGTAATAAGATAGTAAAAGCCAAGCCATATGGTACAGTGCCCGACATCCGTCCCCTTACCCCTCCCACCCCCCCCCACTCTGATTGTTGAGTGGACCCTGGCACAGGCTGGAGATGACCAGAACGACTCGTGTGGAGATTCTGAAAGATCGAAGCTCCACCAACTGAGATGTTTTGCTCAATTAACGGCAATTCTCACATGAAACCCACTGTCATTTCTGACATCAGTTGTCTCAACTCCAAAATAGATATCTCATTGCACAGATTTGCAGATACAAAAGTACACAGAAACATTGGTAAACACCCCGATATACTAACACACACAATACATATACAGAGATAAACATACACACACACACACACACACATACACACACACACACACGCACACAGACGCACACACAGATGCACACACGCGCGCACACAAACACACACACACACACACAGAGAGAGAGAGAGAGAGATACAATCAGGCGCAAATAGACATAAACACACAGAGAACCACACAGGCTGATTCACAGACGGATAACCATAGACACAAGTACACAGACACATAAACACATGCACAAGGAGACACATGCACAAGTACAGACAGAGGTATAGAGCCACCAGTGTCTTTAAGACAGAAATAGATGGTTTTTCAGTAATAAGGGGATCAAGGGGAACAGAGGAAGGCAGGAGAATAATGCTGAGAAATATGTAAGATATTATTGAACAGCATATCAGGCCCGATTGGCCAAACGGCCTAATTCTGCTCTTTTTTTTATGTTTCCATGGCGTTGCGCTATCTGATATTCTCTTTCCAAGAGAGCAGTGAAGGCTGAGTTTGATGTATATTTGATTGGAAAGAGTCAGTGGTAATGTGAGTCAGGTTTTGAGAGCCAAGTGGTTTCTGGTTATTCTAATTATTGTGTCCTTGTGTCTCAAAAGAGTTGGTGATTTGAAGTTAGGTGAACACATCTTTAACGAACAGACCTCAATTGAAATAAGGATGTCCCTTCCTCTTTATTGTTGTGCTATCTGTGGTACCCTCATCCACAGGAAGCAGGGAAGCCTCGGTTATTGGAGATATTCATGGCTGAACTCGGCTGATCTTTGCTGGACTGGACAGTCAATGTTTATTGGGAAAAAATCGGAAAGGGATGGTCAGACACATTCAGATGGTCAGACACAATCTGGTCAGCCATGAGCCAACAACTGCTGCCCCAACTGATGCCTTGTTCTCTCAAATCACCCCTCACGGCTGTTACAGAGTGCAGGACCACTCCATTCAGCCAGTCAGGATTGTTACATACGATCCGTGTTCTCCATAGAGATCAGAAGCTGGTGGGAATCGTTAACCGATTTAGAACGAAGGTATTGTGGCTGTTGCTGGGAATGCAGATAACGTAGCACTCACTGCAGGGTCACACACCAGCTGCACATTAATGTGGTGAGACTTTATTCAAAGTCTTGACACCTCTCTCTCTCTCCCTCTCTCTCTATACTTGGAGAGATGGGGTGGGATTGGAGAAACATCCTCAGAGGCAATTAAACTATCCAAAATCATGCATCTTGAGAATTTTTTTTTTAAAAAGTGTCATGGAATTTATCACTTTATTAGTGTCTGTTTAGAACATATAGATAGACCACAACCCTCAAGTTTCAATGTAATTATCTTTCATTTTCTCACAGTGACACAGATTAATCTTCACTCAGTCCTCATGGTACCATCACACCAGTGATTAGCCTGGTGAAGCTCTGTGGCAAGGATATAATTCCTTATAAAAGAGAGAAAATCTGTCCAAAATTCCGAAAATGCTACCTCAGTAACACTCCCAGGTTTTTCATAGTAGTTTGTTATCCTTACTTATCCATCTTCAAAACAGACAACAACAGGAGGACACAGTACGACCTAACATACCGGCCATACTGCCCTACATCAAGAGCATATCGGAATTGACAACAAGACTCCGAAGACCACAAGGAATCATGGTATCCCACAAACGCAAAGTCACTCTCCGAAAAGGATTAAAGACCCTATTCCCACAACATGCAGAACGAACATGGTTTACAAAATATCAGGCAATGAATGCATCAGACAGACAGGAAGGAAACTAGCCATCAGACTATATGAACATCAGTCAGCAGCAAAACGGCACAATGACCTCTCCTTAATGTCTGTATATTCCGACAATGAAGGCTATCAATTTAATTTCGGCAAGGTAACCATAGGACCTCAAGCCAAAAGTAGACGCGCATGGTTGGTCCTAGAGCCAAAACACCTGAACAAAAGCAAGTCTGCTTGGCAAGCAAGCCAACAACCTCATCCACAATCCAAGCTACAGATCTTTGCAAAAACTTGCAAAAACCTCTCTGTTTATTTCCTGTGGTGGTTAAGGCCATTCCTTCTCTATGCACTCTGACACAGAATGTAAAAGCTCCTTGCGTACGTATGTCAGCATCAATAAAACCAGCACCAGAGGTGCCTATGGAGATGACCATCACTCTCAGGGAGAGACTCAGTGAGAGAGGATGCACCTGAAATAGGGAATTGCCACATACCTGAATGGAACTGAGTTGTAGGAATATGGTAAACAGGCAGAGGAAGGGAGCTACCTTTACTTTTTTTCTACTTTCATGTGAATATGCAGCCCTGGTCATGCCAGCATGTTATACCTGTCCTGAACTGAGTGGCTGGTTCAGCTGTTCTGCATAACAAGAAAGAATAAAACATTTTGCTGTGGGTGTGCAGTCACATGGAAGTCACATGACCGGGGAGGGTGATGCATTGCCTTCTCCAAAGGACATCTGCTTGGGCTTTTTTTTTTAACTAACAAAAATCATGGTTTCATTTAAACGTTCCCAGTTTCCTTTATGAGAGGCCACCAGACGTTTATTCTGTGCCTCTAGATTATGAGTCAGTAACGTGAGCACAAGGCACGGCCTTCCCATCTGACAGATTCTGTGCAGGGAACAAGTTAAACATCTCAGGTGTAATTATTTTGTAACAGAAATGTAGTTAGAAGGAACTTGAAAGCTGTACTGGGATTTAACAAAGGCACAAATGAAGGCTCATTCAGAAGTTGCCTTCAGGCTAAGGAGGAGACTGGGATATCATGATGGTGGTAATGGGGAAGATTGGTGAGTGGGGAGGGTATGATGACATAAATCTGTGCAGGAAAAAAAAATGGTCATGGGACTTGAGAACAATCTGTCTCCTCCTCGCATTTTGATGAGTAAACTTTACATAGTTACCTCCTGGTAATAATTTTTAAAGAGTGGAACTTTTGATTGGAACGGAAAATGTTGAATTCCACCTTTCCAAAATTTATACATCATGAGCAGCAAGTCAGTTCAAACTGGTTGAAGAGACAAAGGGACTTACCAGGAACACCAACTATAGCAAGGATGGGATAGTAACCAGCTTGAATAACCATCAGTACATCATAAATCCGCAATGCTAATGATATCCAAGGCTGAGAAAGCCAGTAAAGACCCGAGGATAAACTCCTGTCCATTGTTGGAATATTCCAGCCTATTGTTTTCAGGCTCTAGTCTCCACTCGGCCTCTCCCTGGAGCTGCTGATCCCTGTGGGTGCTGTAGGTGATGTTCCTGTGCATGCAATGGGATAACACATTGAAAGGAGACCCTTATTCATAGAACAGGCAAACCCTCCAGTGACACGTTTAGGATCCACAGAGACTGACAATAATCACAAACACTGAACAAACAGCTTCAATTAACCCTTTTCTTGATTTATTCAAATTCAAAATAACATTTAATTTTTACACATTTTGGATGGGCCATGTGAGCATAACTGAGGGGAGGAATGTTAGAGATAGTCAACTAATTGTGCTCAATCATTCAACCTGCTTTGGATATGGGAGTAATGCCAAAGGATTGTCAGAACTTAAACATACTTATCTGTTCATAAATGGTTACATCCATCCTGTAAATTCTGATCAGTCATGAAGCTATCAGTAAAACATTTATAGTCCATTATCTAGGGCCGAATGGCCTACTCCGGCACCTATTGTCTATTGTCTATTAGGATACTGATTGTGGATGATCAACCATGATCATAATGAATCGTGCTGCTGGCTCAAAGGGTGGAATGGCCTACTCCTGCACCTATTGAATATTGTCTATTAGGACACTGATTGTGGATGACCAGCCATGATCATAATAAATGGTGATGCTGGCTCGAAGGGCCGAATGGACTACTCCTGCACCTATTGAGTACTGTCTAATCTGAGGGGAAAATGTGCATAAAAGAACAGACAGATGGTATGGATACGTTAACAGAGAACTGTACCTGACAAACACAGTTCAGGTTGTTATTCCAGAATCAGAGAGTGAAGATGAGAGTTGTGCCATTGATGTTATCGATGTCAATGGACTGCATGTGAATTCTAATAAATGATACTTAATCAAAGTGTGATTTTTTTTTCTATTTATTTGTGGGATATGAGCCTTGCTGGCTGGCCAGCATTTCTTGCCCATCCCTCGTTGCCCTTGAGAAGGTGGTGGGGAGCTGCCTTCTTGAATCGTTGCATTCCTCCTGCTGTGGGTTGACCAAAATGATTGCGAATTTGGAGAATATACAGAGAATCGGAGGACACAGCTGTTGAGATTCGAAGAAAGGACGATGATATTTGTTCTGTCCCGATCTATCTCCCCTCATTCTGGCTTCTGATTTATTTAACTTTCACCTCTTCTAGCACCCCTTTCATTCTCATTCTGTCTGTTGCTCCCCTTTCTCTACTCACTCAGTTTAACACGTGTTCTGCTTTTAATCAAGAGCCCAATTATCTCTGCCTTAAATAATGTGGCCTGCACAACCTTCTGGGGCAAAATGTTCCATAGATTCACCAACGTCTCGCTGAGGAATTTCCTCCCAATCTCAGCTCTAAAGTGTCATCTCTTCAATCTGAGGCTGTGTCCTGGAACCATGGTCTATCTGACTAGTGGAAATATCTTCTACATACTCACTGTATCCCAACCTCTCGGTATTCTGTAAGTTTCAATCAGACCCCTCCCCTTATCTATTTAAATCCCACTGGGTACAATCGCAGAGTCCTCAACTGTTCCTCATATGACATGCTGTCACTCCCAGGATCATTCTGGACCTCATCCAATGTCATCACATCCTTCCAGAGGTACAGTGCCCTAAACAGCTCCCAATATTCCAGATGCAGATGACCAAAGCCTTTATAAAGCCTCAGCCGTACATCTCTGCTCTTGCATTCTAGCCTTGTTGAAATGAATGCAAACATTGCATTTACTTTTCCCACCACAAACTGAACCTGCAGATGAAACGTATGAGAGGATGAGGACTCCAAAATACCTTTGATTTCACAAAATCTTTCAGAATATAGTGTATGCATATAATTCTGCGCACCAAAATGCATAAATCTCACATGTTCCCACGTGGTGTTCTATCTACCATTTGTGTGCCCACTGTCCGAGCCTGTCCAAGTCTTTCTGCAGCCTCCCCACTTCCTCAACATCACCTGTCCGCCCAACTATCATTGTATCATCTGCTAACGTATCAGAAATGCCGTCAGGTCTTTCTTTCAAGTTGTTCATGTATATGGCATCTCATAACTCCCTGAGGACTGTCCACCATCCACAAGGTACAACACTCAGGGTGCTTGGCGCCATTCAAGTTAAAGCAGTGGCTTGCTTGGAATCACATCTGCAAAATATTCACTCTCTGCATCAGCGGCACTCAGTAGGAGCACATCCTGTCCCCATTTTGTTGTGAATTTACCCCATTAAGGTGATGCAGAAATTGATGGACCAATGCCCTGGTCTATTGATGTCTCTCTGTCTCAACACAGACGATGTGCTGCTCACACCAACCAGTTCTGCCATGTGTTGATGATGACTGAGAGATGTCTCTTATGAATGACTATGTAACTGTCACTAATTGGGGGCTGATACCTGCCCCGACAGCCCTGGATGTGCCTGTGTCCACTGTCACACTGCAGATGTCAGATCAGTCTTCTGAGAGTCAACCCAAGGAAAGCACGGGGTTCTTACTATGTCCCCAGCCGATCACTCAGATCCTGTGCAGACTAACAGATGCAAGGTATTCACCAACATCTTCAATGTCTCCCTCCTACAAGACAAAGTCTCCACCTGCTTCAAAAAGACCACCACATATCCCCTCTCTATTAGGGAGGGAGGGAGACTGTAGAAACTGACTCCTCACCATTAACTCATTGCCCAACCTCTCAGAAACTAAAACCCGGGGGCAGTCAGAAAGCATTTGCCCTTTAATTCCAGTTGAAACCTTTCATATTCTCTGGGTTTGAAATCAGGGAACAATGACGACAATTGGGAAGATTTTGGAAGTCAGACGGTAATGGGATCTCATTTGTCTCTGTTTATTTTTCTTTCAAATCATCTTAACTTTGATTCAACTGATTTCTATCTCTCTCCTTCACTCTTCATGGGGGCTTTCTGAGAGACTGAAGCTTGGACACAGGGAGAGGGAGACACACAGTGTCTGAGAGTAGCGAGTTAATAACTCTTCTGTCCTACCCTTTGAACAGAAACACTGCTGCAGTTATGAGGCAATATCAGACACATTCATATGCTCTCTTCTCTGGGTTTGATATCGGGGCAATGCTGGTTGGGGTGAGAAGGTGCATGGGAGGTTGGGGAGAGATGGGAAGTGAAGGAGATATTGTTCGGTTTTGCAAGTAATTCTCTTTATTTGTTCACTGTGAGGGTTAAGTAAATAAATTATTACTTGCTACTTATAAAGTTGATATCAGGCATTTGATTTCATTTAATCTCTGTTTTTAACACATCATACATGGGAGGCGAGCTTTTCTGGGTGACTCACGTTTAATCATTGGAGGGGAATCTCTGCTCCCTCCGTAATGGTCTGGAGCTTCTGTTTTGGTTTGAATATCAAAGGGATGCCTTTCTTCCCTCTCTAACAGATTGTGGGCTCAAGTCTGGAATATGGCCAGTTCGTGCACAGGATTTGAATTGATGTGAACTGTAATTGGACATAATTAAACAGAGTGGGAGATTTGTGCGCAAGATCACGAAATAGAACTTAGGTGAGAAAAATCTGTTTAATTTTGGTTACTTGTTGGGGGTAAAATTAAATGTGAGGGAAATGTCTCTGAACATTTCTAAAGGGAATCTGTGGATTGGAGATGCTTCCCAAATTTGCCAAGAAAGTTTAGAAAGACAGAGGAAATATATATATATATTTTCGAATTAGCATGCAGGCGAAAATTGGATTCAAGAGAATCGGGTCAGAGAAAGGCTGAAATTGTAATGGAGTTGGTCAAGCACTTAGGTAATCAGAGAAACAGGCAAGTTCAGATAAATGAGAAAAAATGCAAATGAGACAACTGGAGTTAGAGAATGAGAGGAAAGAGAGAGGGTTTGAATTATGGTTGAAGGCAGGAGAGAAAGAAAAGGAAAGAAGAGCCATGTTGGGATGTAAAGAAAGGCAAAGGCTGCTCCAGTTGGTAAAGATGAATTTGGAACATAAAACAAAATAATTTCAAATGGCAGAAGGAGAAGTACAAGCTAGAAGTGAGGATGAGCAAACTCATCAAACCAACAGCCTAATAAGGATATATACGAATATATCCAAACATTATAGAAATTCAATGAAAAGAATATAGAAGCCTTTTTTTAACCATTTCCTTTCAGGAACTGGCCAGGAACTCTGTGGGTAATGTTACTTTCGACCACATTGGTAGGCAGGGTGAGTGAGGTGTTTGCAGCTCTGTCCGATGTGGTGTCAAGAGCTTATGGAGATGTTAAACAGGTTATTGTGAGTGCCTACAAATTGGGACCAGAAGCACATTGACAACAGTTGAGAAATACAAGGAAGGAACCAGGTCAGTTCTATGTCGAAACTGAAACAATTAAACAGGATAACTTTGATAGATGGATGAGAGTATTAAAGACAGAAAAGGCTTATGAGGTTCAACGAGAGATTATTCTGTTGGAGAAGTTTAAAAACTCATTTCCAGAAGTGATAAGAACTCATGTTGAGGAACCAAAAGTTCAAACACCGAGAAGAGCTGCTGAGGTGGCAGATGAATACATATTCGTGCATGAATCGAAATCTAGCTTCCAACAGCAATTTCATTCCTTGAGGGATGTGAATCGAGGGAAAAAACAGGCGATTCTTCAATGAAAAAAAAACAAAGTGGATCACACAGTGACCGGTTTACCATTGGTGAAAAAATAAACCCATGCGGGTGTAAAGGAGGCAAGAGGCACCAGGTGTTGACACTGTAATGGAGAGGGAGACATTAACATACAGGGCCAGTGGTTTTAAAAAGGCACCGGCAAAAGTTGTTTTCACTGTCATATGGTGGGACACACATAGCCACAGTGCTGGTAGTTGAAGAAAGGCACTGGTGAAAAAGGATGTGGTAAATGAGGCTAAACCAGTGCGATTATTGGAGACAGCGAAGGAATTCCCAAAAGATTCCCAACAAGCTGCAAGAGAGTGCACAGCCGAGTCACAGACTGGATAGGAAGACAGTACCTGACCTCTATAAAGGTTTCACCTCTGTGGATAAGGTTTACTCAGGAATAAAAGGAGGAGGGGGTAAAGAAGTAAAAACATTGAGGGATATGGGAGCTTATCAGTCTCTAACACTAAGAGATGAAAGCATTTGCACTCCTTCTGAAATGTTACCTGTGACAGTGGTAATCTGTGGAATAGATGGAGAGAGATGTATCGTTCCACTGTGTAAGATCAGGTTGGAAAGTCCTATCAAGACTGGGGAAGTGACAGTGGAAGCCATTGAAAGAGCATCAATTCCAGGAATACAGTTGGTTATTGGAAACGGCCGAGCAGGATCAAAGGCAGGAGGCATACCCTTGTAGTGGAGAAGCCAAAGGTATACCGGGGCCAGCGGAGGTATAAGAGAAATAGCCTGGAATTTTTCTGGAATGTATGGTAACAAGATCCCACAGCCATAAGTTACAGCAAGAAGGGAAATAAAAAGTAAAAACAAAAAAGAAGTCAAAGTTCCAGGTAGCTGCCCTGTTTGATGAAATGGTAAAGGAAAAATCTGAACAGGGAGCGGGTCAGGCAGAGGTGCTTAGTTCTGATGATTCCTGGAGTTACATCAAAAAGATGAAACAAGAAAATATTTATATCATGAGACTCACTCGGAAAAGGAATCAAAACATATTCCAAATGGTTATTATCTTAAAGTTAGAATCTGAAGGCAAAAATGGAGTCTGCAACAGGTTCGTGCAGAAGAGAAATTGGCAGAAATGCACCAAATATTGTTGCTGGGAGCATACAGACAGGAAGTAATGTGGCTAGCACATGAAATACTGACAGAAAGTCATTTGGGAGTGAGGGAGAGTGAGGTTAAAATACAAAAGCAATTCTGTTGTCCTGAATTAAATAAAGATGTGGTGGAATTTTGTCATTCCTGTCACACATGTCAAATGGTAGGAAAGCCACAGGCAGGAATAAAATCAGCGCCTTTGGAATGGACACTGAGGAAAAGGTATTAGTCACTGACACTCAGAACGAGGTGCATCAAAATACAAATTACCTGCTTCTGATGTGCCACAACTTAATCTGAATGATAAGGAACTCCTTAGGAAATGGGATAGGACAGTGAGCTATCTGCCTGAAGAACAGGTCACTGAATCGAAAGACTCGTTGCAGCAATATGAGAAAATATACAGGAATAGAATGGGGAAGAGCAATTCTATCCTGCATGAAGATGCGGTTGGTAATGCTGTTCGGAAAAAAATCCTACAGGCTTAGTCTTCTCGAAGCCACACAGATGCAGAAAGAATTGGAAGCGATCCTGTAAAAAGACTTCACTGAGCCAAGTAAAAGCGAATGGAGTTCACTGATCCTGTTGGTTGCCACATCAAATGGTACTCAACACTTCTGCATGGATTATTGGAAGGTAAATGCCAGAACCTAATTGGATTCATACCCAATTCTAAGGCTGGAGGACTGTGTGGAAAAAAGTTGGACAAGCCACTTACCTCACCAAGTTGGACCTACTTTGTGGTTACTGGCAATTACTTTGGTCAGTGATAACAAGAGAAGTTTGTGTGTTTGTAACCCCAATTAAATGTGATGCCTTTTGTTATGATGATTGCGCCAGGCACATTCCATAGACTTACGAACAGCGTTGTGGCAGGTTTGCCTAATTGTTCTGTCGAGAGAGGTGATCTTTTGATCTTTAACCATTCATTGAAGGATCACATGGTACTTTGGCAAAGATCTTTGAAAGACTGTGGGTGGAAAAACTGGTAATAAATTCAGCAAATTCTGTCTTCGTGAACGCCGAAGTGATGGCCTTGTGACACAATATCAGGTGTGGAAGGATGTGTCTGCAGAATGTGTAAATGAAGCCCATTGAGGAATTTTAAAGATCTTCCTCGAAGGAAGAGGTGCTTCAAATTTTTGACACTGACCAGTTTCTACTGGAATTTTGTACCAAACATTAGTAGCACAGTGGTGCTGCTGACGGTTTTGCTAAAGAAGAATCTGAAATTTCGGTGGACAGAACAATACCAGGAGGCATTTGAGAACTTAAAAGCCATATTAAAG
This sequence comes from Stegostoma tigrinum, assembly GCF_030684315.1. Lineage (NCBI taxonomy): Eukaryota > Metazoa > Chordata > Chondrichthyes > Orectolobiformes > Stegostomatidae > Stegostoma > Stegostoma tigrinum. The sequence goes on along the minus strand of NW_026728061.1, from coordinate 84,303 downwards.
ACTGCACCAGTTTTAGCAATGCCAAATTTCTGAAAAAAAAACTTTTGCACATCGCTATCAATGCCAGTGGTGTTGTGGTTGGAGCTGTGTTAATGCAGGAGGATGACGGTGGAATTAAAAGGCCAGTTGGATAATTTTCAAAGAAACTCAACATCCACCTGATAAAATATTCCACCATTGAAAGAGAGTTATTGAGTTTGGTACTGGCCTAACCAGATTTTCATGTTTATGCTACAAACAATGCATTAGAGACGGTTCTATATACGAATTCATCTGTCTCAACTTTTTGAAAAGACTGAAGGGCAAGAATATAAGTATTTCATTGGGGTTTGGCTTTACAGTCTTTTAATTTGCAGATTGTACATGCTGTGTGTCATAGAAGTATTATTTCAGATGCGTTATTGTGAGCTTAAAAGAAAATGTATAGATAAGATGGCTCAATATTATATACACATATATATCTATATATATATATATATATATACATAAGAGAATTAGTAGTAACATTCGATTAATGTCCTACGTATCTCATGATAATGGTATGATTTTTTATTAATGAAGCCATCTATTCAGAATGATGTTTTTTTTCTTACGGGGGAGGTGTTGTGATGTCGTTGACGGAAGTTGTGAAGTGTAAGGCGTGAAGCTCAAATTTGTTTGTAAAACATGGTAAGGGAGAAGAATGCAGTTCCTTTAATGGGTAATGTGCTTATCGAAGCTTGGAGAATTATACAGAAAAATGTGTCTGTGTGTAGCTGAAGATGTACAGCCAATTCTGAAATTGAAATATGTATCATTTGGTTGTGTTTTTTTTGGCCTACTGCTTGTTTTGATGTTTTGGCAACGAGCTCGAATCAGCCAATTGGTTTAAATAAGGACTTCGTGATCGAAAGCCAGATGAATTTAAAACTGATGGTTTTGACAATCTCAGACCAATGCTGTTTTAAGAAAACTGAAATAATATTTAAGATATACAAGACGAGCGTATTTTTTGAAAATCAGGATAAGAGTGAAGCACCAATGAGAAATAAGCATCCAGCTCTCACATGAAATCACTAAACACTCTCGGAAAGCAGCACCAGCCAATAAAATGTGCACTGGCACTACGAGCTAAGAATACTCACAGAAGGCTTCAAAGAGATAACGTTCCTGACAGCTGGGTCAGTGGGAGAAAAGTGCTTATGACTTGGCGATAGCAAAACAAAGGCTTTCAGACTTCCAGAGACTACATTCTAATTTATTTTCTTTTACTTGGGTTTATATAAGTGAGAATTGTTTATTGGAACAGTATACCAGTACAATATAGTTCAATATGGAAAGACTCTGCAGTGAAAGGGAGGTTTTATCGTTTGTTAAGAGTTGTGTTCATTTGTTCATGGTTATCATTAAATAAATAAATTGTTACTTTTTACTTGTAAAGTGAATATCATGGGTTTTCCTTCATTTAATCTCCCCTTGTCCGACATTTTGGGGGCCCAAGTTCAAGATCTGCTCTGTTCATGTATGGGATATGAACAGACCTGAATGGATTTTTACAAACTGAAGTAGACTTGGTGATGAGTCTCCTTGATCAGGTGAGACAAAACTGTTTAATTTCGAATACTTATCATTGGTTAAGTCAAAAGTGAGGGAAATGGCTCTTATCATTGAAATGTTGTGATTTGAAGATGCTTCCCAAATTTGCCAAAAAATGTTTGCATAAACAGAGGAAGGATACAGTTTTAGAATCAGCCAACAGTTTAGAGTTGGGTTTACAGGAGCAAGAGGAAAGCTGAAATTGTAACGGGGTTAGTCAAACATTTGCGTATACCAGAGAAATGGAAAATTGGAGGGGAGCTAGAAAAAAAATGCAAATAAGCTGGAGTTAGACAATAAAAGGTAATTGAAAAAGTCCGAACTACATTTACAAGCACAGCAAAAACAAAATCAAAGAGAGAGAAGAGAGGGAAAGACTAAGAGGGAGAGAAGAGTTGGAAAAAGAACGCAGGGAGAAGATGGGGGAAAGAAAGAGACAGAAATGGAAAAAAAGAGAGAAGAAAGGGAAACATGCTTGCATTCAAAAAGATAAAGTGTTAACTAGAAGCAAAAAGACTACATGTGACAAAAGTACAAGCCAGAAGTGAGGATGAACAAACTCATTGTCACTAACAGCCTGGTTCGGACATGGACAATGGTGCAAACATTCCCAAAATTCAACGAAAAAGACGCAGAAAACTACTTTTATTTCCTTTCTAAATTTGACTAGCCTGATGAATCGACCAGACAATGTGTTATCTCTGTTACCACTGCTGGAGCAGGTTACAGATATAAGGAAGGGTGTCGGCATTGAAAGACTTCACAGTGATAGGGAGGATTGTGTTCGGGAGCCGGAGGAAGTTGCAACAATAAGCAAGAGAATGAGGGCTGGAGGGGGTTCAAGAGATTGGAACGGGTATAGTTGCTGGTGGAGATTACTGCAATAGGGCGGGGTCTCACAGTTGGAGAGCAACCATGGCGAGAGCAACTTGATGAGAAAAAGAGGGATGTAGGGGCTAGAGGATGTTTCAGAGATAGGAGTGCATGGCGAGTGGAGGTTACACAGAATTGAAGGGATGACTTCTCCTTACAGGGATGGGGAGGAATGGAGGGGCTGAAGGTTGTAAGGGGAATACATGACTATGTACATGCTGCAGGAGGTTACAGCAATAGGGAGGGCAGGAATAACTGGTGGGAGTTACAGTATGAAGAACTGTTGTTGGGAATGGAGGAGCTTCCAGAGACATCGAGCAATATGTATGCTGTTGGAGGTTACAGACATAGAGAGGGCAGTATCAGTTGCAGAGATAGAAGGAGTTCAGGGACTGGAGGAAGTTACAGAGATAGGGAGGGGTACAGGGCTGGGCAAGCTTACAGAGATAGTGAGGAGAGTAGGAGCTGCAGGAGGGTCCAAAGACAAAGAGCAGTATACATGTTGCAGGAGGTTACAGTAATCATAAGGGCTCAAACAGCGGGTGGAGATTATAGAGATGGGATGAATGTAGGAGTTGAAGTGGTGACCAGATAGTGAGAGAGATATTTGCTGGAATTAGCTACAGTGAAAGGGAGGGCTGTAATATGTGTTGGTGGTTACAGAGATAAGGGGGGGATTTACGACCTGGAGGAATTACAAAAATAGGGAAGCGGGTCTGGGCTTCAGGGCATTACACAGTTAGAGAATGGCTCAGAGGATTGCAGATGCTGGAGGTAGATTTTCATATGGGAGGATTGTCCATCCTCAAGCAGGATACAGAATTAGGCAAGAATGTAAGTGCTGGAGGAGGGTACATGGACAGGGGATAATGTATATGCTGGAGGATGTTAGACAGATAGGGAGGGGCGGAGGAGATGTACTAATATCAAGAAATAGGGAGGGCTGGAATAGCTGTTGGAGGTTAGAGATGAGGAGGGTGCAGGGAATGGAACAGGTGACAGAAATAGGTAAGATGATCTGATCTTAAGGAGGTTACAAAGGTAGGGCAAAGTGAAATCCGGAGGTTACAGGGATAAAAGTTTAGTATCCCCACAGTGATCCAACAAGTCCACATCTGCAACCCGCACACACCATCGATGTAATTCCCATATCCAGTCCTGAACCTACATATCGCTGGACACTGTGGGAAAATTAGCATGGCCAGTCCACCTAAACTGCACAGCTTTGGACTGTGGGAGGAAACTGGTGCACCCGAAGGAATCTCATTAAAAAAATTAGGGAGAATGTGCAACTCCGCACAGTCACCTGAGGCTGGATTTGAACCCAGGTCCGGAGCGCTGTGAGGATTCAGTGCTAACCCATGAGCCACCGTGCCACCTACTATAAGAATGTTGTAGGGGCTGGGGGAGGTTACAGGGACAAGAGGCATGTGGACATTCTCGAGCAGGTCTCAAAGACAAGGAGGAGTATAGGTGGTGAAGAATGTTACAGGGTTCGGGATCACATGTAGATGCTGGTGAAGGTGACAGAGATATGGAATTTATCAGAGTCATGGGAGGCTTAAGAGATGCAGCGGAGTGTAGATACTGCAGACAATTTTAGAAATATGGAGAGTTGAAGGGGCTGGTGGAGATATGAAGTGGTGTATATGTTGGAGGCTGTCACTGAGAGGAGGATAAAACAAGGGAAGAAGGTGATGGCAGAATTTGGGAGTTGATGGATGAGGTGCCAGAGATTGGGGTGAGTAAATCCTGAAGGAGTTTCAAGGTGTTTTGGGCTTGATGAAGCTACACAAATAATAATGCGTGGCTAGAGACATTAGAGAGGTAGTGAGTCCTATGCATGCTAGAACAGCTTCCAGAGATTTTGTTTTTTCATTCATTCACATAATGGGAAAAGGTGCAGGAGCTGGGGGTGGCAGAGGAAAAGACAGTTGTATGAGCTGGAGCAGGTTATATCGAAAGCAAAGAGTGGAAGGGTTGGAGGAGGCTCAAGAGATAGAGAGAATTGTAGGCTCTGGTGATGTTTTAGGGGCTGGGGGAGGGTGGCAGGATGAGGAACGTATGCATATGCTTGAGCAGGTTACAAAGGTATAGAGGAGTACAGGTGTTGGAAAATGTTACAGGGATTGGGAGCAGATGCAGATGCTGGAGAAGGTGGAAGAGATATGGAGGTTATTGGAGCTGTTGCAGGCTACATAAATGTAGAGGTGTGTAAATGCTCAGGAAATTGTAGAATAACGAAAGCTGAAAGAGCTGGAGGAGATATGAAGTGGAGTAGATGCTGCAGGAGGTTAATGAGAGGGGGATGGGACGGGGAAAGGAGGCAATAAAAGAAATTGGGAGCAGTGTAGCTGATGGATGAGATTACAGAGATAGGAGGGAATGAAATCTGGAGGAAGTTTGAGATTTTATGGACTGGAGGAAGCTCCCGAAATCCGAATGCAGGGCCAGAGACATGAAAGAGATAGCGAGGCCAGTGCATGCGAGAACAGGCTACAGAGCTTGTTTTTTTTTTCTCCTTTCATTCACAGGATGGAAGAGAGGCGTAATCGCTGGAGGTTACAGAGAAACAAAGGGTTGTATGAGCTGGAGGAGGTTAGATAGTAAGGGAGGAGTGAAGCGGCTGAAGGAGGTTCAAGAGATAGAGAGGGTTGTAGAGGCTGTAGGGGGTTGGATAGACAGGGAGAGTGAGTGGCGTTGTTCAGGGTCAGAGACGTATGGAGGGCAAAGGGGCTGGTGCGGCGAGGACATAAAAGAGATAGGTAGAGTGAGTGGGCCTGGATGAGGTGAGAGAGATCGGTATGTTGAAGGGGCTGGAGGATCTGATCGAAATACGTGGGGTGTGGCGACTGGAGGTGGTGAGACGTATAGGGAGGGACGCAGATGGAGATGGATGTAGCCCTTGGAGGCGATGACAAGAAAAGTTAGAGGGACAGCTGAGCAGTTTAAAAACTCCAGATTGCACAATGGCTTAATGGAGACCACATTGTAGGAATCTGTGCCATAGACAAGGTACTGGGAGTGAGACCTTGGAGGGCCCAATCACAAGAAATATAGAATCAGTGTTATACAGCATAGTCAGCCCCTTTGGCCCCCTCAGTTGACAGCCACAAAAATAAAAAGCCCTGTAGACACTGCAAAGTCATCCTTGCTAATGTCTGGGGACTCGTGTCAAAATTGGGAGATAATAAAATGTGAGGCTGGATGAACACAGCAGGCCCAGCAGCATCTCAGGAGCACAAAAGCTGACGTTTCGGGCCGAGACCCTTCATCAGAGAGGGGGATGGGGTGAGGGTTCTGGAATAAGTAGGGAGAAAGGGGGAGGTGGACCGAAGATGGAGTGAAAAGAAGATAGGTGGAGAGGAGAGTATAGGTGGGGATGTGGGGAGGGGATAGGTCAATCCAGGGAAGACGGACAGGTCAAGGAGGTGGGATGATATCAGTAGGTCGGAGATGGAGGTGCGGCTTGGGGTGGGGGGAACGGATGGGTGAGAGGAAGTACAGGTTAGGGATGCAGAGACAGGTTGGACTGGTTTTGGGATGCAGTGGGTGGAGGGGAAGAGCTGGGCTGGTTGTGTGGTGCGGTGGGTGGAGGGAATGAACTGGGCTGGTTTTGCGATCTGGTGGGGGAAGGGGAGATTTTGAAGCTGGTGAAGTCCACATTGATACCATTGGGAGAGCCATCCTACAGACCAGTCAAGCAACAATGTGACACAACGAAGCCCCATGGTGTCAGATCAGACTTTGACACAGAAATTTCTGGCTGAATCATCTCCCTGAACAGGTGGATCAGCGTTCCTCCACATTGAGCCGCACTTGGAGGAAGCACTGAGAGAGTGGGAAAGATGGAGAATGTATACAGTGTGGTTCATTTCAAAACCAGCAACAAGAGAGAATCAGCTGTAGCATTGCAGTTTGAGATGGTTGGGTGTGAAAGCACATAGCTACTGGGCTGGGGCAGCAACTGCTGGGGAAGGGCTGACTAAGAGGGCGAAACGTACTGGACCTCACCTTCACCAATCTGCCGGATGCTGGTACATGGATCCATGACTGTATCAGTAACAGTGACCACTGCACACACTATTTCAAGAGATGAAGTGCTACTTTTTACATTGGGAATATCCTCCATCATGTATATGACACTACTGCTGACCTAAATGGGCTAGATTTCAAATAAATGTAGCAACCCTCAACGCTGGGCTGAGTGAGGTGATATGGGTCACCAACAACAGCAGAATTTTACTCCAGGACGATTTTGAATAGCATTACCCAGCATATCCCACACTTTATTACGACTATCAAGCCAGGGATAAACCCTTGTTCAGTGAATAACACAGGAGAGGCTGCCAATAGCAGAAGCAACCCTATTTAAAAATGAAGAGAAGACCACTTCCTCAGCAAATAGGACAAGCAGAAAATGATCGAAAGATCAAAGTGAACCCAGAACCAACGAATCAGACCGAATCTCTGCAATGCTGTGACATCCAGTCCTGAATGGTTTTGGACAATCAAAGAACTCACTGAAGGAGGAGGAGGAGGAGGAGGAGGCTCCACAAATAGCATCTTCTTCAATGATGGAAGAGCCCAGCAGAAAATGTAATATAAACAGAAATTGCTGGAAAAGCTCAGCAGGTCTGGCAGCACCTGTGAAGAAAACAAAATAGAGTGATTGTTTCGGGTCCAGCGACCCTTCCTTAGAAGAGGAGAAAAGACAAGGACAAAACACTCACAACAATGTTCAGGCAGAAGTGTCGACGGAATGATCGTTTTCACTCTCCTCCAAAGATTCCTAGCATTACACGAGGCAGTCTTCAACTAATTCCATTCATTTTCTGTGATAGGAACAAACAGCTGGAGGGACTGGATAATACAAATTCTGATCCACTCGCTAAGGGGGGCGATTCAGCAGGAGGTTTCCTCATCAAAGTTTGATCTGACTCCCTGGCATTGTTGCCATGTAAAACAATTGTGTGTAAATATTAGCACATATATTAATACAAGGGAAAAATAATTGTCTATCTTTAAAGTCCTGGCACTTAATAATCATTTTATCTTGGGTGTGGCAACAAGTGTTATCATTTCAAAGTCCCTCACTGTGATTTGTACACTGTTTGCTCATATTTTTATCATAAAATTGAACTGAATAAATGGGTAGGTGTGTGCTTTTTGGACAAACAGAAAGTGGTTATTATCGAAGGATGGTTGCATTCCGTGATGTGACTTTGCTATTAATAGTTAGAATGCTGAGAACATTTCCATAGAAATTTATATTTCCAGTCACACGCAAGGGTGTTGGTCTGGGAACATGCCGACCACCATTGTCACTGCACAATTCAGTCTGGACACTGACGTGTGGAGCTGACATGCACTGGATATTGTTAATAAGGGATTCAATGAAAGGCGACGCATGCTGCAGGAGTCCATCACCTTTATAACGCCTTCATTCAGGATCGGGTCAAAGATGCACGATTACAGGTGTTAGTTGGCACATCAGAAGTCATCAACAGGGATAAACCTATGAGGCGTGGTTTTTGGCAGGTCATTTTTCACAAACTTTAAACTGCATTTGGACCAGTACTGAGTCTGGTGCTTTTTCATTGGCCAAGCTGCCGCATGCACTTCCTTGTTGTTCAGGGATGCCTCTAAAGTTCTGTTGTGAGCCATTGTGTGAATACCAGTCCAAGTCCGGTTTAGTTACTCTTGGGACAGATTTAGGAGATGGCCAGTGTTTTGGAGGTAGTAGTGAGGCTCGGTAACACAGCAGCTGAGAATTCAGTGTTTTTGTTTAAGTTTATTTTTCACAAATTTGCTGACTGCAAGATGATGTGTTCACTGACCTGAACGTGATTCAACTGTTCACCACAGTCACTAAATTCTGTATAATTAGGCGTGCACTCTGGTAGTTTAATTATTGTCACTTCAGTTGTTTCCAAATGAAAAAAAAGACATTGCATTTAGTTTATTTTAAACATACAAGAAGTAAAGTGACATCAACTCTTTTGCTGTCCGAAATGTAAAAGTGGGCTGCATTATATTTTCGTGGACGAATTAACCAACAGTCAGACATTGACTGTAGAGCAGGATTCTGTGAGCAGGATTATGTCCCAGGCAAAATCATCACCCTCTCTGCTAGTTCCTGTCCATTTGACCAGATAGAACCAGGCAGAGGGGGCAGCGACTTGGTATCTAATCACTATAGTGCTCAGCATTGATGTCTGAAAGTCATTGATTAAAAACGATGGGGAGTGTTACCTCAATGTCATGCCATGTTCCTGATGTCACTGGGGTTACACACATTTAGCAAAGTCTTAACTTTCTGAGGCTTCAGACTAAGCTGTGAAAAAAAAACAATCTTGATATTGTAAGTAGGACATTTTTATCCATTGATTTTGGCAGGCACTGGCAGGGGCAGATTTTATTTGTCATCACCAATAGGTCTGCAGAAGGTGACACGGAGCTGCCTTCCTGAAACTCTTCTCATCCAAGTGATGCAGATGTATGCATCGAGCTGTTTGTAAGGAGATACCAAGGATTTTTTTTACCATATTATAGTGAAGGAACAACAATTTATTCCCTCTCCAGGATGACTTGTAACTTGAATAACAACTTGAAGAGACTGGGTTTCCCATTGCTCACTCAACGACATTACCAGTGCAGGATTCTCTTCAATTCTCATTTGTCACAGTTTCTTCTTCAGGGCACTTGATGCCGCAATGAGGCAAGTAAAGCTGGTGGCATGGGAAGTTACTCTGATCTCAGTTTGAGCGACATTGGAACATCAGCTGAAACAAGAAAGCGCGAAAGTATAGAACACAGTATTTTTGAATAATGTGCTCACTACCTCACAATATTCCAAAGAAGTTTTAGGCACAGACTTCCAATTCTTTCAGGTGACATGTGTCTTATTCTTGTTTAGGCTGTTTCGTTAAATGCCCTGTCAGAGGGCAAGAACGAAGCTTCACTCTGTTCGACTGTGAACAAAACTATCCCATTTCCAGCCCATCAGACAGTGGCAAGCATACACTGCTGTCTGCTCCTAGTGGGCATTGAGCATTTCAACCTCATCATTCACTGATGACCAATAGCAACATGGAAATCAACAACTTCTGTCATCCGAGTTGGAGGATAAAAAGGGAAAGAGAGGATGGGGAGGTGGGAGAAACCAGGACAGAGGAATGAAATGCAGTGGGGGTGGTAGAAGCGGAGTGTGAAGGGAGACGGTCAGTGGAAGGGTAGGTAGCAGCAGAAGGGGCAGTGCAAGGGAAGCAGAAGTATAAGGAAGGAGGAAGACGACTGGCAGGTGAAGTATGAGTGACCACGAAAAGCATGTATTTCAAGAAGAAAGATTGATGGGGGTCAAGCATTGCTGTTCACGAAAATTGGTTCTGATTTCCTTTGAAAATTAAGAAAATATTTCTCATGTTTCTTTTCCAACGCTTGATTCTTGTTCAGATTTTACACTGTCTCGGTATTTCTGTATTTCCATCAAGTGCAGATGAAATGTTATTCTCCCCCCACCCTGCCCCACTCCCATGCAATGTCTTAACATTTTTTCCAAGGTGGACATGAGAATATGGTGTGATTGTCTACAATGTGTCCGTAATGTAGAATTTAATTGTATTTTTCTCCTCATTACTCGCTCTCTCACACAATCTTCCAGAATGAGGCTGTGTCCATTCTGCAGTTGAATAATTCCTTCAGCTCTGACTATTGTTGGAACTGTTACGAAAAAACATGCTCCAGGTCCATGTTAAATATAAAAGTTTCAGGGCAACATACCAAAACCTAGCCCAGCATTAATGACGTCAAAGCCATAAGAATATAACATGCAGGGGGCAGAATGTTAGAGGATAATTCAACTCCATGTCCAAAATAATATTTGTGTCTCTCCCATCAAAGAACTCAACTGTATCACACTGTAAATTCACCAAAATAATAGAATCAAGAGACTGGAATTTTATATTCTGCCTCTGTGAATAATAGCTGGAGAACAGGAAGAAAATCAAGGTTTTTTTGTGATATTTGTAAATAATAGACAATAGACAATAGGTGCAGGAGTAAGCCATTCGGCCCTTCAAGCCAGTGCCACCGTTCATTATGATCATGACTGATCATCCACAATCAGTATCCTGTTTCTGCCTTATCTCCATAACACTTGATTCTACCATCTTTAAGAGCTCTATCCAACTCTTTCTTGAAAGTATCCTGAGAGTTGCCCTCCACTGCCTTGTGGGGCAGAGCATTCCATATATCCACCACTCTCTGGGTGAAGAAGTTTTTCCTCAACTCTCTTCGAAGTGGCCTACCCCTTATTTTTAAATTGTGTCCTCTGGCTCTGGACTCACCCATCAGCGGAAACATGCTTCCTGCATCCAGAGTTTCCAATCCCTTAATAATCTTATTATGTCTCAATCAGATCCCCGTTCATGCTTCTAAACTCCAGTGTATACAAGACCAGTCACTCCATTCTTTGAACATATAGTCCCGCCACTCTGGGAATTGACCCCGTGAACCTATGCTGTACTCGCTCAATAGCTAGAATGTCCTTCCTCAAATTTGGAGACCAAAACTGCATACAATACTCTAGGTGCGGTCTCACCAGGGTCCTGTACAGCTGCAGAAGGACCTCTTTGCTCCTATTCTCCATTCCTCTTGTTATGAAGGCCAGCATGCCATTAGCTTTCTTCACTATCTGCTGTACCTGCATGCTTGATGATGATGAGAATGTCGGAGATGGTGGATGGAGAGGATATGATAAATAATTTTGTGGATGTCACAAAGATTAGCCGGGTGTTTCACAGTGAGGATGACAGGGCGATATAAACAGGCTGTTCAGGTGGCCAGAACAGTGTGACGAAATTTAACACTGATAAATGTGAGTTAATGCACTTCAGAAGTAGCAAGGCAAGAAAATACTCAAACTGTGAAGAGAGACTAGATTTGTTAACGATTATCTTTGGAGCTGAGAAATTTGAGGGGGGAGCCTGATCGATGTGTGTAAGAGCATGAGAGGTACGGACAGGGTGAACAGAAAGCAGCTGTTCACCTTCCACGAAGGGTCAAGAACAAGGGGGCACACTTTTAAAGTGAAAGGTAAGAGGCTGAGAAAGGATTTGTGCAATTTGCGTTGAATCCAGAAGGTGGTACGTGTCTGGAATGCACTGCTTAGGAAGGTGGCTGAGGCAGGTAACATCACAAACTTTAAAAAGCACTTGGATCAGCACCTGGTGGTGCAGTCTCAATGGGCCTTTTCTCAGTTGTACGATTCGGTGTGGTGGCAGCCATAAAAGCTCGGATGTATTCCGAAGTCCTAGCCAACGGCACTTGTTTTTCAGTTTCATCAGCTGTGCTCAGTAAATGGTTATTTTACAAATCAGCATCATCTCATGGAGTATTGGCACTAACTCAACCTCGGACACCCTAGCTATGTCTGAAAACATCCAGGAAGTTTCAAATGGTCAGTGCGAGATTATTCCAGCTGTTTGCCACAATCACTTTAACTAAACCAATGGCACGGATGCAGCTTTTGCTTCATTATAATAAATACTTTCAGCTGTAAGGGTTTTATTTCTCAAAAGAAGAATAAGCTCCTTCCTCCCGCATACGCACTTTGAGAATGGACATGTTTTCCTGTCAGTTGCGAACTCCCATACCCCTCCAGCGCTCATGAACTCGTTGACCGTTTCAGTGATATGGTTTCATGTTCCTGTGAGTCGAAGTTGCACTTCGAAGACAATATTTCTGTTTTTGCCAGGATTGTGAATGAGCAAAAATAACAGACCATTCCTGACAGGGAGGAAAACAGTATCTCTCAGCACGGTTTCACAATCCTCAGTTCCTGTAGCAGTCGATAACTTTCTTCCAAAATATGTGGACACCATTCAGGTTTTGTGGATGAATGTCGAACAAGAATAGTTCTTCAAAACTGCTGGACAGTTGTCATATCCAACACGAGGCAATCCAAAAGCTTTTCTTTGATTTTCAGCATGAAGATCAACTTCCAACGAAAAATATCCTGTGTGCAACTGCTGATCAGAAATTCAACTGGCGCAGCCATGTAAATGAGCATATCTGATGCTGGAAATTTGTGGCAAGTAACTCACCTCCTAAAGCTCTCCAAAGCCTTTCCACTACCTACAAGGAGCCAGGCAGGAGTGTGATGGAAGATCCTCAGGTACTGGATGAGCACAGCTGCACAAACTCTATCGAGGAAAACGTAAGCGGCTTGTTTAACACTCTACCCCTATCCAGTAATGCTCACTGCCAGCAACACTGACACACAAGATACACTGCTGAGACTTCCTCCCAACAACACGATGTATGCACCAACACCAAATCACAAAGCCGTTGAGTTATAATGAACGGAAACAGACTTTCAGCTCAGCTCCTCCATGCCAACCACATAACATTCACTGGGTGCGTGCATCACTGGCTGGGCCCATCACTAATTATCCAGAAGGCAGGTAAAAGTCAACAATATGGCAGTAGGCCTGGAATCACATGCAGGCCAGGCCAACTAAGGAAGGCAGGTTCCTTTCTGACAGGACATTTGTGAGCCACTTGGCTTTTTCCTGACAGTTGGTTCATGGCCGGTATTGGTCTATTAATTCTCAATTTGAATTCAAACTCCACCATTTGGCACAGCAGGATTTGAACCCAGGTCCCCAGAACATTGTCTGAATCACTTAATTAAAAGTCCAGTGATAATACCACTCGAACACTGCCTCCCCAAATACTTCAAAGAGCGACGAACTTGTGCAGGATGATATGTCCAAGGTTTTGTCTTCATGTCGTCACTGACTTCCTTGTCAATCCATGGATGATTTTTTTCACCTTCATACAATTCCTCTTCCTCCCAGACAAGTACTTTAATGGGGAGGTAATAAGCATTTTCCTAAATATTTGCCTGTATTCTTCAGCTGTCCAGTCCTTTAATGTTTTTGCCCAGTCTACTCAGGACGTCTCCCTCCACAGACCTGTACTGTTATCTTTGCGAAACCTCAAAGCTTTTGCGTGAAACTCGTGTGTTTCGGCTTTCAGTCAGAATTTGCAGCTCTCGCATGTTGTGGTGACTCCTCCAAGAATGTCCTGAACGACAAGACCATTTATCAATGCTTCCTCGTTACATAATACCAAATCTAAAGTAACCAGCCCTCTGGTTGTTCCTATGACATGTTGCTGTAAGAAACAATCCCTCATACAATTTTGTTCTTTGAGGCGATCCATGCCAAATTGAATCATCCCATCAATATGCATATTCAACCCACCCAGAATTACTATTGTGTTCTTCTCACAAACACTTAATTGATCTGCATTTAGAAAGACTAGATCAGGGATAGTCAGGATGACTTTTTTCGAGGGAAGTCTCATTTTGATTGATTTCTATCAACATGATCATTTATATGTTTTTTTTTTCAGCAAGGACTGTTGACAAAGTCCCACATGAAAAACTGACAAAGAAAGTTAAACACAATCGTATCAATGCTAATTTGGAAGTCACATTCAAAATTGTCTTAATGGCAGGAGACAGGGGATGGTGTTGGAAGGCTATTTATATCACTGAAGATCAGGTCCTTGATGAAACCATTTCTCAAACATTGTGCAGTGTTGTGTGCAGTTTTGGTCTCCTTACCCCATTACGGATAAACCTGATATTGAGGGAGCGCAGCAAAGGATCCCCAGACTGATCTCTGGGATGGCAGCCTTATTGTTTGAGCTGAGTTCGAGTCAACTGGGCTGAAATTCCATAAGGTTTAGGAAAATGAGTGAAGATCTCATTGTAATAAATAAAACTCCCACAGAGTGAGACAGTTTGGAAGCAGGGAGAATAATGCCCTTGGCTGGGATATCTAAAGTAAGGGTCATAATGTCAGGTACAGGTAAGCTACTGTACAATGATATGAGCATGAATGCCTGCACACAGAGACTGGTGAACCTTCGGAACACTCTGACACACAAGGCTGTAGAAGCCAGGCACTGAATACAAATAAGGATTTCTTGACACTAAATGGATGGGCAGAGAACAGGCATATGAGATATAGGATCAGCATCATTATGTTGAGTGGTGGAGAAAAATCAATGGGCTGAAGGAACGACGACAGTTCCTATTTTATATGTATCTGTTTTCTAATGATTAATCACTTCCAGGGCTATGTGCAGTGTGTGGAAGAAAAGCATTGGAGAGATGTTCAGCCATCAACTAGATTGGGGGACACTAAATCGGTTGAATGGCCTTCTCCTTTCCTGATATTTCTGTACCGCCCATGGGAAAGCTCTTTAAATGTTCTCACAAGCTGTCAGATATCAGGAAGGAGGCCTGTGTATGTTAAACTCAACAGTGTTTCTTTGTCCCTTTTCCAATACCGCGGCTGGGTGTTCCATCCGATTTTATCCTTTAAGACATCAGAGCAGTTTGATACAATTGAGTGTCTTACTTGGCTGTTCCAGAGAACATTGAAGTGTTCATCACATATCTGTGTGTCTGGAGAGGCTTTTCGGCCAGATTAGGACAGCGCGGTCGATTTTCGTCCTGAAAGTGTGTTGGTGAAGCAAATGGATGTTTCCAATCGTCATTGGCTTCGAGGTCACTTTAACTGACACCAGATTTGAGACTTCGATATTTTATTAATTGTTTTTAACATCCCCCAGCTGCCAAAGCATTAGCCTGGTCTGGATTAGAAATCCAACGATATTTCCAAAACAGCACCACCTCCACATGGGGAACTATCAGAAACCACACCGAGTAGGATATTTCTGTGCTGCTTGACAGCTCTGTCAAAAGCAACTTCCAACAATTTGACTGTCGCAGTGAGGCTAAGGGCACAGCTGTCGGTCAGATTGCAATTGTGGTCCTATTAGGAAACTGGGCATAGCTGATAAATTTTCCACATTGCCAGGCAGATGTCAGAGTTGGGGCTGGAATGAAGCAGCTTCCCACAGAGGCATGGCGTGCTGTGCAGCACAAGCCTTCAGACCTGTTGTAGGAACGGCATCAGGGCCAGTTATCCTTTACGTATTTTTACTTCATTGTTATCTTTTTCTTGGTATCACATGCAGCGAAGCTAATTGGTTGAAGACTGGTTTCTGTGATTTTGTGCACATGATGATGACGGTGAGGTGAATCATCAACTCGATACTCCTGGCTGAGGGTGGTGTGGATACTACATTTTTGAAGTTGCACTGATGTGCAGGGCTGTTCCATTAGTTACATTGGGGATATCTCTGGAACCCTCTCCTCCAGGGAGTTGTGTAACTGACCACGCAGATGGCTTGAAAGGCCTCTGCTTCATCCTCTCCTACAGGCCCTACCAGTCCCGTTCCACGAACACCCTTATCTATCTAACCAAATGCATCCTTACCCTTCACAACCTCCCCTTAGCACTTCCTATGAACAAAAGTGGGTAGCCATAGGTACCCACATGGGTCCAAGCTATGCCTGCCTCTTTGTTGGGTACGTGGAAAAGTCCCTCTTCCAAGCCTACCCTGGCCCTATTCCCCACCTCTTCCTCCATTACATCAATGCCTGTGTCAGTGCCGCCTCGTGCTCCCGCAAGGAGATTGAACGGTTCATCCACTTTACTAACACCTTTCACCCCAACCTGCAGTTCACCTGGACCATCACTGATACCTCTCTCTCCTTCCTGGACCTCAGTCTCCATCTCTGGTAACCGTCTGTAAACTGATATCTATTTCAAGCCAACCGACTCCCACAGCTACCTCGATGACACCTCAGCTCATCCACCTTCCTGCAAGAATGCTAGCCCATATTCCCAATTCCTTCACCTCCACCACATCTGCTCCCAAGATGAGGCGTTGAACTCCCGGACAATGCAGATGTCTTCATTTTCCATGGACTGCAATTTCACTCTGACAGTGGTCGAAAATGACCCTGACCGCATCTCTTGCATTTGTCACACCTCAGCCCTCACACCCCTTCCAAACAAAGACAAAATTCCTCTTGTCGTCACGTATCACCCCATCATATCCGGATCCAAAACATCATTCTTGGCCACTTCTGCTACCTGCAATCTGACCCCCACGACCAAGGATATATTTCCCTCCCCGTCCTTATCTGCCTTCCAGAAGGACCGTAGTCTCCATGATTCCCTTGTCCACTCCACATTCCCCATTAGTCCCACCACCACTGGGACATTTCCCTGCAACCGCAGGAATTGCTTCACCCACCCTTCCACCTCCCTCATCACCTCCTTCCCAGGCCCCAAGAAAACCTTCCACATTAAATAGGTATTCACCTGTATAACCACTAATGTGGTCTCTTGTATCTGCTTTTTCAGATGTGGCCTCCTCTACATCGTGAAAACCAAAAGGATGCTTGGAGACTGCTTTGTGGAGCACCTACACTCCCAGCTCACTGACCAACCCCCACCGCTACTAGCCTCATCCCTGCCTCCTCACCATGTCCGTGTTCCCTCTCACCTACCCGCACCTCCCACCTCACTGAACAACCCCTAACCCCTACTTCCCACCTACACTCACGTCACATCAATGAGCTTCATCCCTGCATCCTCGACCTGTCCGTGTTCCCTCCCATCTTCCTGCCTCTCCTTCCTCACTGACCAACACTCGTCACATCTCACGACCTACACGCACCCTTACTGGCTTCAATGCCGCCTCCTTGACTTGACTGTCCTCTCTCCACCTATCTGCTCCACTATCTAACTTCTAATATCTCCTCCCCCTCTCTCTATTTATTTCAGAATCCTCCTCCCCTCCCATATCTCTGAAGAAGGGTCCAGACCTGAAACATTAGCTTTCCTGTTCCTCTGATGGTGCCTGGCCTGCTGTGTTCATCCAAATCCACACCTTGTTATCTCAGACTTCAGCAGCGACAGTTCCTGCTGCCCCCACCACCATTCATGACTAGTTATGGCATGATAGTTGGTCTGTTGGTCTTGTAATATTTTTGCCCTGTCAGTAATGTGTTAGTTCTGCTGTCTGTAATGCAAGCAGTCGAATGTGGTAGCGACAACGGGTTACCAACAGTTTCAGGCACGCATGGTTCTAACCCCGGCATGTCTTCCTGCACTTGTCACTGAATAATTAATCAGCTTCATGGGAACCATAGACTGAGGGATTATCCGGGACAAAGAGTCACAGATTCTGGTGGAATACAATTCTGCTTCTGCTGCTGCTGCTGTGGTTTCCATCACCACATGGATGCCCAGTTTTGAGCTGCAATAAGTGCAATGTAATGTCCCCCTGGTTCAGACTGAGTCCCCATCGCCCGTGTCCACAGTGACCTACTATGTTTTCTGATGTGATAACACTTCCATTGTCATTCTTCTGAGGGCCTTTCCATGGTGTCGTGCCTCCAATTTGTCACATTCCTCAAAATCTCCCTTCTAGTAGGGACATCTTTGGGCAGTGCAGTGGCTCAGGGATTAGCACTACTGTTTCACAGCATCTGGGATGTAGGTTTGATTCTACTCTTGGGTGACGGTGTGTGTGGAGTTTGTATATTCTCCCCCGTGTCTGGGTGGACTTACTCAAGGTACTCTGGTTTCCTCCCACAGACCAAAGAAATGCGGGCTAGGTGAATTGACCATGCTCATGCCCATCATGTTGAGGGATGTGTAAATCAGGTGGGTAATAGGGGGATTGGACTGGATGGGATGCTCTGAACATCGGTGTGGACTTGTTAGGCTGGAGGACATGTTTCCACACTGTAGGAAGGTTTTTAAAGTGAATGTTTCTCTCTCAGATCATGATTAAGAGCTCTGTAGTGTCAATGATGCCAGCGTTATGTCGTTTGGAACTAATGCATTTGTGAACCTTGTGCTGCCATTCACTTCTCAGTGAATGGGGATCCATGTCGGACAGGGTGTTTGGGCAGCTTTGACACACATTTTTGGAATTTATTTGAAAACACAAATTGCTGAAGAAACTAAGCATTTCTTGCAGCATCTGTAGAGTGAAAGCAACGTTAAGCTGTTGGATCCTGTGTAACAAAGTGTGAAGCTGGATGAACAAAGCAGGCCAAGCAGCATCTCAGGAGCACAAAAGCTGACGTTTCGGGCCAGGACCCTTGATGCCTTTTCAAAGGTCCCAGTTTCTCCAGCAACTTTTCTTCTTGTTTCAGATTTCCAGCATGCATGGTTCTTTGTTTTGTTGAAAATTCAGTCAGTGACGATTCATTTCTGGAGAACCTCAGCAGGTCTGGAGCATCTGTGGAGACAGAGAAGCAGAGTTATGGTTTCAAGTCCAGCGATACCCTTCTTCCCAACTGAAACGGGTTGGAAAATTATCTTTTTAATCCCTTGACAGAGGTAGAGGAGGGGTGAAAGAAAACAGAGGGTGTGGGGGTGCAGTGCAAGATACAAAGATGCTTTTAATTGTGGTGAAAGAGAAACAGATGTACAATGGGAGTAAATAAAGGTGTGACTTGGGGAGATGGATTCTTTCTATTGAGTGCAATGTTAACAAGACACAAACAAGACAAGGCCACATCGCCTGCATCACATTGTGTTCACTCTGTCTCTTAATAACTCTGAATATCTTGAACATATATGAACAATCTTATCTATCTGCACACATACGCTGATTAAACAGTATATATGAAATCATTTCTCCTCCATTCCATTTCAAACTACTGTGTTTTGTTAATATTGTCAGTCACCATTCCTTCAGCCAAATTTATTCTGTTTCTTTCTCTGTGTTTTATTTTATGCCGTCTATGAGGAAGAAATTGGCTACTGGGCGATATCACGTTCGTCCTGTCCAGTCTGCACAGCCACTGTCTCCTCTCCCTTACTGTTTCTTAATCAATCACATAGATATTGTCTCTGACCCTTTACTCCCAATAAGCAAAGCAGTTACCAATGTAACGTTTACTTTTGGGATAAGGCCAAAAAATCGGAAAAGAAAAGCTGTATAAACTGCAAAAAAAAAAGATGTTTGCAACTTCAGGAGCAAATTATTCAAAGTGTTGTGTTAAAGATAAAATGTTGCCTTGTTAGGGCAGTGAGAGGAAAGTTCGACAACATCCACATTTTTTGTCTTTCTCCAGGCAGTTGTGGCCAGAGACGTTTTTTAGTTTGGCAGTTGTTGTAGTGGAGCAGGCTTCAGTGTAATTGCAAGCTCTCGATTGGCTCCTCGGAAAACGGTTACATATGGCATTGCATGCAGAAAACACAGCAGAATCATTGAGCCTGTGCAGAGAAAAGCATCACCTTTCTCCTTTATCTCTATCATTGTGAGAGTAATTGGAGATGGGCACTCAGACCGATAGCAGGCAATGTCAGCATCCCACCCAGACCAGGTATTGTTGTTACATTAAAAGTGTCAGAGTGGAAGGGGTTAACTGGAGCTGTTTGTTCCGTGACTTGAATTAATGTCAGTCTCCATGGATACTAACTGTGTCACTGGAAGATTTCCCTCTTCTGTTAATAAGGGGTTTCTTCCAATGCGTTACCCCACAGTATCCGTGGCTGTGTCATACTCAATACGATTGGGATCAGCAGCTCCAGAGAGAGGGAGAGATCAGAATCTGTGAACAGCAGATTGGGATGATCCAATCATGGATCAGAATCTCAGAACCACACACGGGAATGTGACAACAATGTACCAGAATCTGAGCAGAATATATTGGAATGTTCCAACATTGGACACGAGTTTATCCGATGGCCTTTACTGGTTTCCTATTGATGGGGTATCATTAACATGGCGGATATACAGCGTACTGTTGATTATTCAGGCGGGTTACTATCCCATCCTCCCTATTGTTGGTGTTCCTGGTAAGTGTCTCTATCTCTGACCAATCATTTAATCTGTAAAACTTTGTGAACAGCATCTCAATTTCTATGATCTATGTTTGACAAAGATGGAAACTATCGTATTCACTTTCCATAACAACCTCAATTCTTATTCCATGGCTTTTAACACCTTCACTTACAAACACCCGAGGAGGAACAAAAGTGTTCATAACCAGCAATGGCCCATTTTGTCCTGCTCTGATTTATATCACAATATTACCTTTATCACCAATAATATTCCCAGCCTTCACTTCTTATTCAATGCTCTTTCTGAATAAACTAAAATCTTTCCAGTTGCAGTTCTCGTCTGGCCACACTTGCAGCTTTGATTAATAATACTTTGATAAATAATACTTAGATTGTATACATATTCTTATCTCTACTTGGACCTATGCCAGTTGCAAAGTGTGAAGACAATGTTATTCGAAAAAGAGGTGTTCACAGTTTTGTGTCACTGGTTTCAGCATAACTCAACGATGGTCATGAGTGAGTGCCCTGTTCATCATCTCCTAAGTGTAGCCCTCTGATGTATTCACTTGGTGACAGAGGCCATCTCCTTCACCTCACCCCCACTGACGCACTGCTGAGTGGAATGCATTATTTCCGTCTCCACAGAAGAAGATACAGAAAATCATCCAGAATTTCCACAGGACAGTGACTGTGAAAATGAGAAACTGTGGGAGATTCGAAATAAATAAAGAGGAATTGCTCAAAACGAATTGAACTGAAGTTTGGTACTTTGCTCTGGTACGTTCCAGAGTATACAAGTAGGTGGCAATAGAGCTAGTGAAAGAGTTACAGGGTCATACAGCTCTTCAGTCGAACCAGTCCATGTCAAATATAATCCCAAACTATCCTAGTCCCACCCGCCTGGGCTTGGGCAATATCCCTCCAAATGTTTCCTGTTCAGGTACTGATCCAAATGTCAATTAAAAATTAGATCTAAAAGAAATAATTATTGGCCCCATTCAAAATTCTAAAGATTGTGGCATTTCTGGTTCCTGCAGAATGGAAAACTGCTGTTGTAACTCAGATAAAATGTGGAGTTGGAGGGAAAACAAACAAAAAAACAAAATAGGACAACTTGATTTCCGTTATGAGGAAAATATTGGAATCTTTTATGAGGACTGTAAAATTAGACACTTGGGGGATCATAATACGACTTGGTAGAATCAACTTAGATTCAGGAAAGTGAAGTCATCTTTGATAAAAATGTGGAGTTTGTGTTAATTAAAGCATCCGCAAACTGTGGATCTGCGTCCAAATTATCCCCAGAAACGTCTTACATTGCTCCTTCATAGTCTTCCCTGCTGAGGCTGTATTTCTGGTAACATTGGCCAGTTCCTCCCTCGTGTCTTTGTCGTTTCATTCCTCAATTATAATTGTGTCACATCCAAATGTGAGCATACATTTAAACTGAAAGAGGGAGGTTTGAGAGATAAGACATGGAGAAAGGTTGGAGTATTTATTAACTTGATATATGTGATTTGTTAATGAGAGAGAGAGAAAGTGAGAGAGAATATGGATGATGAGATGTCAAAATAGAGAAAACTAGATTATCAACAGAAGTTGATGTACTTTCCTATTTGTTTTGGCAATTCCTGTGTGTTGTGATCCTTTTTCCAGTGAGTGTACGACTGAGTAATATGTATATAATAGTTGAAGTATCCACAAATGAGAACCAGTGGGAGTGGTGTGTTTGAATTTCTAGAATGCTTTGGTATGCTTGCACACAGGTGAATGAATAAAACTGGAGTCCAGGGGTAAGGGAGAATATACCACACAGATTGAGAATTGTTTAGTTGAGACCATACAGACAGTCAAGCCTTTTTTTCAGATTGAACTTTTGGTGCTGTTACTTTAGGTGTATCACATGTATCAGTGTTTGGACCACGGTAATTTGAAAGGCATACAAACAATTTGGATGTAGCCAGCAAGAGCAGACGTCTCATTTTGTAATGATTAAATGGTGGAGGGTTGGGAGGTCTTGTTGCCCAAAACGACCTACATATCCTTGATCATAGGTCACCAAAAATAGTACATATAGGGGTATCAGTAATGAAGGAAATAAAAGTTAAACTGTTCTTCATTGTGAATGATTCAGGTACATAAATAAAGCCATCTTTCTGCAGTTGTAGAGCCTTGATCAAAGAGTATTTAGGATCATTGTGTACAGGCTTGGTCTCCTTTGTTAGGAAAGATCTCCTTGCCACAGGCAGAGTGTAAAAGAGCATCGCCAGTCTAATCCCTGAGATGATGGTAACGTGAGGAAACTGACAGTTTAACCTGTAGCGCTGTGAAAGAATAACAGATAATTCCATTAAAACGTACAGTTGGCAGTGAACACTTACGGCCACAAAACACATTGATATGGTGAGAAATTCCAAAACATACCCATATAAATATATATAAGTTTTACATGTCGGATTACATAGAGCCCCATGTCAATTGAAAGAGCAATGCAGATTCTGAATGAAATCTCCCCACATTAATGTGTAACCCGACACTGAATGTCATGTTGTTCACAATCCCGACACTAGCCATAATACCTTACTTCTAAAGCAGAATGTCATTCGAACCACATTCTGATCTTCACAGAGAACACAAGTTGGAGGATGCAACCTTGACATTTTTAACGAAACATTAGGCTTCCTTTTCTTCTTATGAAGGGTTGAGGCCCGAAATGTCAGCTTTTGTGCTCCGAAGATGCAGTTTGGCCTGCTGTGTTCATCCAGCCCCACGCTCTGTTATCTCAGATTCACCAGCATCTGTACTTCCCATTATCTGTGATTAGGCTTCCCACCTCACTGCTAGAAAACCGCTTTAAAGTACCGCATGTGTACCATGAGCAATGGATGCAAGATGAACAGCATGAAGCAGACTGTGCAGCCCCTGCCCCATTTGCTTGTCGTGTTGGAGCATCAGTTACCTCACTCTGTTTCCCTGTAAGTGACTGGAGGGGCTAAATGGCCTCCTCCTGTTCATATGTCAGGGACTCAAGGGGCTGTACAGCAGGGCCAAGTGCCTCATTGGGCTTCCCCGGGTTCCTGTGTAACAGCTCGACGTGCAAACCAGTGTGACAATGCTGTAAATGATGAGGTTGTTTTGTTCTGGATTCTTTTAAGAGAGGGATTGAACATGAGGCACAAAGCTGTCTTGTTAATAAACGTTGAGTGAACAACTTGAGAGACTTTGGTTTTTTTCACAACATCTGTCAACTATTTCACTAATGTAGCTCTGAATAAATGTAAACAGAAAGGCACCACAGATTTCTGGGGAAGAGAATTTGCGTTTGAAATGCCCTTTTCGAATTTCTTCTCATCCATCTTAGAGAATCAGAAACTCACACAGCGCAGAAACAAACACTTTGGTCCAACCTGTCCACACTGACCAGATACGTAATCCGATCCAAGCCCATTTTCCAGTATTTGGCCGATATCCATCTAAACCCTTCCTATACATTTACCAATCCAGGTTCCCGTTAACTGTGTAAATGCACCCGTCTCCATCACTTCTGGCTGCACTTTCTGTACATACACCACTCTCTGCGTGAAAATGTTGCCCCACGTTCTCTTCAATATCTTTCCCCTCTCACCTTCAACATAGGCACTTTACGTTTTCACTCCTGGGAAACAGATCTTGGCTGTTCAGACTATTCATGCTCCTCATGATTTTATACACCTCTGCAATGTCACCCCTCAGCATCCAGCACTCCAGGGGAAAAAGCTGCAAACTATTCAGCATCTCTCCAGGAACATGCTTGCCAACCTTTTCTGCTCCTCTCAAGGCAAACAACAACCTTCCTTTTGCAGAGCCAACCAAAATGTGCGCAATAGTCTAAACATGGCCTCATCGAATTCTTGTACAGAAGCACACGCCATCCCAACTCCTGCACCCAAAGCTCTGACTGATTCGGGCAAGCATCTCAAAACTGTTCTTCAGCATCCTGTCTACCTGCTACTCTACTTTCAAGGAACTAAGCTCCTGTACCCAAGGTCTCTTTATTTGGAAACACTCCCCAGGACCCTAGCATTAGTTGTAAAAGTCCTGTCCTGCTTCACCGGAACAAATGCAAAACCTTTCATTTGTCTAAATCAAACTCCATCAGCCACACCTTGGCCCCTTGGCCCATCTGATCAATGTCCGTTTGCACTCTGAGATAATCTTTACCACTGTCCGTTGCACCACTTTTTAATATCATCTGTAAACTTCCTAACCATGTCTCTGATATTCATATCCAAATTCTTGATATTAATGATGGAAAGCAGTGAACTCAGCACTGATACCTGTGGCACACCACTGGTCACAGGTCTCCAGTCTGGAAAGCAATCCTCTGCCTTCAAGCCAATTTTGAATTCAATTGTCTAGCTCCCCCTGGATCCAATGTGTCCTCCCATTAATAACCTGTCTACCATTTGGAGCATTAATGAACAACTCCCTAAAGCACATATAGACAACATCTGCCACACTGCCTTCATCAATCTTCTTTATCACCTCTTCAAGATAATCAAGTTAGTGAGACATGTTTCCCACCGCACAAAGCCATGTTTACTATCCCTAATCAACGTTTGGCTTTCCAATTGCTTGTAAATCCTATCCCTCAGAATCCCCTCCAACAACTTACCCAGCTCTCATGTCAGCCTCACTGGTCTATGGTTCCCTGGCTTGGCGGGTCATTGTTTCCTTTTCCAGTCCCACTCCTCCACTGGTCACAGCAAATTTTATATGTAACCAGGTTGGTGTTGTGGTCGATGATATATGTATCAGACTGGGTCAGGGTCGGTGTTAGGAACAAGCCAGGCAGTTTTCTTTAATCTGCTAAAAAGCTACTCAAGCTATGATGGAAAGAAAAATGTCAAACAGTTTCGGTCTGCAAATATGTACATTGGTATTATTCCCTTTCTAAATGTAATGACACACACACACACACACACACACACACACACACACACACACACACACACACACACACACCTGTACGGACGTTTGATGACAAACTTAAATCTTAATTTGAACTCACTTTGTCCGCATAATAATTGAAATCATGATAAAAGGAAAAATGTGAGATTGCCCCATATGTTATTCTGCCTCCAAATTGTTGGCAATGGGATTACTTCCTTTAAAAGCTAGATTTGGCTGAATTCCCTTCGCTTTAGGCAGAGGGAGATTCCATTGAATCCTAGTCATGAATCCTCCACGAGTGGTAAAGATGACTGACAAGTGTTTCGCTCTCATACATTTCAGTGATGAGGAATAAAGAAAGAGAGAGGGATCAATAGGCCGTTGTTAAATAGAGAAGTTACATTATTTTTCCCTCTCTAAGTTGAATCGCACAGTAATGTTATTCGACCCCCAAACTGGAACATGTGAGTTCTCCTTGAACTTTCACCGAACTTTTTGTTTCCGCCACATTCCCTGCTCCATGTCGGTGCATCATTGCTGCTGCCGTACACAGAGCCATTTCCTCAGCAACAAATGGTCCTACTTGATTTAAATATATGTTTATATGTGCCTGCGTAATTTAAAAAATAAAATGTTTACTGTCTTCACAGTATCTTTGTTAAAATGAATGTGTCTTATTCCGAAATAAACACAGAAATTACTAGAAAAGCTCTCCAGGCCGAGAGCATCTATGAAGAAAAAATAGAGTTAATGTTTCAGGTCGAGTGAACCTTCCTCAGAACCAGTTTTATTTTTTTTAAAAATACTTCCTCAGTTTAATTCTCCCACAGATGAGGAAACATCCATTAGGTATTCAACAGCTACACTCTTTTCAAAATCTTATGTTTGCTACGAAGAACATTTCTCGTTCTCAGGTCTGAGCGGTTAATTCTCCAGAACATAATGCATTCATTCCAGGACGGTCTGTAGAGAGTCATCTGTGAACATCTTCAAACTCAGTTGTGTTTTTTTTCAGTTTAAGGCATCGTAACTACACACAGAGCATCAAATGTGTTCTCAGCAATGCCCTGTACAAATGCAGGGAAATATACCTAAGATCGTACCCAGCACCCTTTGCAAGCAACAATATCATTCAATTCACTTTCCAAATCACTTGCGACTTCTTCAGAATAGTATTATCTGATTTATGTACCAGGGCACACAGATCCGTGGGTCGCACCGACCTCTGTGTTCATTCTTCATTCGTATAAATTACTGCAGTTTTATCCTTTCCCCAAAACACAAACTTCTCATCACCCACACTGTACTGTTTTAATTGCAATGCCGAAAGTTTGCTCATTACAATCCACTGTCGACAGTAGATGCTCTGCCTCCACTTGGCATCTTATTGGATGACTATGTTGGTGTAGTAACTAATGGAGTACCAATCCCATCAGCCGTTGATCATACCTTAACCGAGTGTCTAAACTGTTGATGACCTCTGATCCCTGATGAATTCCAATAGTTGCAGCTTCCCAAACTGAAAATAAATCATTCTCTCAACTCTGCATTTCCTCTTAGCTAACCAGGACTCCTGATGTAGCAGCTGAGAAAGGTTGCAGGGCCTCTCCTGTGGTGGGCAGCTGGTTGTCCAGGTGTTTCTGAAACCAGCAACACACCGTTAGGGCGATTTATTGTCAGATCATCAGATAGAAGTTGTACTGTCAATGATTCTGATCCTTGAGCGTTTAAAAAACAAGCACAGAACATAGGCTGACATTTGAGTAGAATACTGTAAGGTCAAAAATACTGTCTTTCAGATGCAGCAATAAATCTAGTCTGCCCTCTCAGTCAGGTGCTCAATTTTCCCCGGAAATGTATTGAGGAAGTGGGAAGATTTCCCATCAGCCTGGTGAACATTTGTCCCCTTAACAACACCACGAATGCAGATAACCTTAATGATAAATTTCATTCTTGGCTGTGGGTGCTGTGTGGAAAAATTGCCACAATTGGTACCCAATAAAATAAAATAAAATGTCTTTGACGAGTGACCTTCCTGACGTTTGCAAAGCCATAAGGGGCACAGAAGTGGAAAGAATCAAGGTCTTTTCCCCGGGGCGAAAGAGTCCAAAACGAGAGGGCTCAGCTTGAAGCAGAGAGGGGAAAGGTTTAAAATTGATTTAATTGGCAACATTTTCATGCAGACGGTGATGTGTTTATGGAATGAGCTGCATGAGGAAGTGGTGGAAGCTGGTACAATTACAACATTTAAAAGGCATCAGGATGGGTATATGTTTCAGAAGGGTTTGGAGAGTTATGGACCAAATGTTGGCAAATGGGCCCAGATTTATTTAGGATATCTGGATGGCATGGACGAGCTGAAATGAAGGGTCTGTTTGCACGCTGTATATCTCTGTGTCTCTTTGACTCTATGTCCGAGTACTTCATTTTAGTCCTCTGTGACTCCTGAGAGAGGAAGAATGATCTCCTATCTCATTGTAACAACCACAACTATTTGAATGGAGATTTCTTTTCCCTCTGTAACAGCCTTGAAGGCTGGAGTGAGAGAACAACACACAGGATAGGAACTGCAGTTGGCCAATTGGACCCTTGAGCCTGCTGCTCAATTTAGATTGATCATGGCTGATTTGTTTGTGGCTGAAAACCCCTTTCCTGTTTATTCCCAATAATGGACTCTCTTGTCCATGAATGGTCAACTGATCTCCGCCTTGAATATCTTCAAGAGCCCAGTCTTCACTGTTCCCTCGCGGTGAGAACACAACAGACAGCACAATATTAAAGAGAATGAAATATTCTTATCTCAATCTTAATTGGCAGACTCCTTAAAGTGTGTTACCTCCTCTTCAAAGAGCACAACAAATAGGAGCAGATGTAGGCCATTCATCCCCTCAAACCTATTCCCTATTCCGATTGACTCTGTTCAGTAAAGTATTTATCAGTCTCAGCCATCGCTGCTCTCTTGGGAAAATATTCCCAACACCTTCGGACCTGACAGTGTAAGAAATTGGAGCAGAATTAACCATTTAGCTCGTCAAGTCTGCTCTGCTGTTCAATTATGCTTATCATGTTTGTCAAAACAATTCTCTTGCCTTCACACCATAACCCTCGATCTGCTTATTGATCAAAACTCATCTATCTCAGTCTTAAAGACATGGCTGTGTGTGTGTGTGTGTGTGTGTGTGTGTGTGTGTGTGTGTGTGTGTGTGTGTGTGTGTGTTGGAGGATTGTCTATCAGACTGGAAGCCTGTGACCAGTGGTGATCCACAGGGATCGGTGCGGGATTTACTTTTGTTTGTCTTTTAATAAATGATTTACATGAAAATTATAGAAGGCATGGTTAGCAAGTTTACAGAGGACACAGATTATTTGAACATAGACAAGGAAAGTATCTTAGATTACAAAGTGATTTGAATAATTGGCTGAATGAATCATAAAGCTGTACAGTCTGGGAACAAAACATTTGGTGCATCATGTCCATGCTGACCAGGTATCCGAAATTAATCTCATCCCAATTGCCTGCATTTGGCGGAAATTCCTCTGGACCCTTCCAATTCATATACCCGTCCAGTTACCTTTAAAATGTTTTCACCAGCTACCTGCACTTCGTCTGGCAGTTCATTCCATATGATTTTTTTTAATCTTTCCCCTCACACCTTCAACCTGTGCCATCTAATTTTTTACTCCCCATACTCTGGGAAAAAGACCTTGACTATTGACACTATCCATGCCCTTCATAATTTTATAAACATATACAAAGTGCAAATTTGGCTCCAATCAACACAAATGGCTGTGCTTTCTGTTATCCCGGGCTGAAATTCTGAAATTCAACACTGATACCACTTCCTTCTCGATCAAGTCACAATTTTGGAAAAATTTCAACCAACTTGTTCAAACATATTATGAATTTGAATCTCAACCTTCATGCCCAGAGGTGTGGATATTACCACTGCACTGCAACATTTCCTGATTCTGCAACGTTATTCTTCTGTAAAAATGCTCATCAACCTGTTCTGACAGGCTGTGACACACCTCTGTGACTGGCAGGACTTGAATCCAGAACTTCTGGTCCAGAGCTAGTGATATACCACAGTTTCAGCGATGGGAATGGAAATCCAGATCTCTGGCAAAGAGGCATTAGCGTTACCATTACACAAGACCCAAATCATGCCCAGATTCTGAGTCACATTTTGCACTCCAGCTATGAACTGAGTTTGGATTTATCAAATTCTGGTTAACTTTACTGAATTACACAGGGAAGATTTTTCAGTGTTCAACAAACGCAAGGTACTTGCCTCAACTACAGGATGTTGAGTGCATGTGCTCTGCCACTGGGATAAGTTATTAACATCTTTAATTGCTTGGCCATGATTTTCAGCTTAAATGACGATTATCTGTAGACTGCATCATTATGGAAATAAATCCTGCAGGCATACTCTGCACTATGAAAATTCTCAAATAGATGTTATTACTGAACACCAGAAATGACAAAAGACCATAAGTTCAGGCCCCGAAAGAAAGACCGTACTGAAGGTCATTATTTCCCACCTCAAACGTGCGACTGCACTCCTCATAAAACCATTAAATGTTACAAAGCAAAACATTATATTCCAGCGTCTCCTCACCACTGGCTAGTCTGCAATCTACCCCCACCCCTCCACCTGCCCGCACAAGGCAAACCAAGCACGGGGTCTTTGCAAAAATAAAGGCCAGAGTTTGTAGGCCTTCTGGAGATGGGAGGGTCTTTCAAAACATGTCTGGGTTGTGTTGGGAGCAGGGAATATCACTCACTGGGCTGTGGGGTGGCAGATTGTGTTCAATTTGCATGAATGTCAAACATTGTTTTTGGAAAACCAAACAAAGCAGGACTTACACAATTTAAATTAAGCCCTTTGGTAGTGTTGCAGAACCGAGACTAGACTGTCAGGTACAGTTCTGTGAAGTCTGTGTCACATATGGACAGGGTGGGTAAGAAGGTTTTTAGTTCGCTGACTTCATCGTTCAGACCTTTGAGTGTAGGAGTTGGGATGTCATTTTCAGATTACACAGGATGTTGGTGAGGCATTTTCTGAAATACTGTGTCCAGTTCTGGTCGTACTGTTATAGGAAGGATAATATTAATCTGGAGAGGGATCAGCAGAGATTTATCGGGATGTCGCTGAGAATGGGATTGTTTGAGTTATAAGGAGAGGCTGGATAATCTGGTCCGTTCCCCTCTTTGCGAAGGAGTTTGAGGGGTGACCTGATCGAGGCTTATTAATCATGAAGGGTACAGATAACTTGAATATTAGGTATATTTTTCCAAAGGGGGAGAATTTCAAGACAATGGGGATATTTCAAAGTTTTAGGAGCAATTTTTTTTTTACAAAAAGAGGGGCAATTACTTTACAGAGAATTGATCGTGTACTCAATGAACTTCCGAAAAAATGGTGCAAGTAGGTATAGTAACAAAGTTTAAAAGACATTTCAATAAGTACATGAAGAAGAAATCAGTTTGGATGGCGTTGTGAGCCGCTGCCCTCCTTGGCCCTCTCTGAATAAATCCCTGATGGTTCCCATCCTCTGGGGCTGCCTGTGCAGTGGCGTGTGGAGGCCAGCAGAGGGTGGCATTGCATCACATCAAACAGCACAGAGACTGCCAGCCCTGCCCCACACAGAGACACACAGATACACACACAAATACACCGATACTTACACACATAAGGGGAGCCTATCAGAATTTCTCTGGCTCTGTGGTTTGTCAATATTTCATTCCTTCCATCTGGTGTGTGTCAGGATTTCTGTTATTCCGTGGACAGCATTTCATTATTTGAGTCACTCCACGAGAGTACATCAGTATTTGCTCACTCCAGTGAGTGTGACAGTATTTCAGTTGTTCCATGGGGACTGTGACTCTGTGAGATTTTCAATGCTTGATTCTTGAAGATGTAAGGACAAGTTGGGAGACTAGTAAATATTACAGGTTAGTTTCAGTATCTGAGCTGTCTGAAGGAGGAGGTGCAGGAGCGAGACTCTGTGCTCCCTTCCTGGGAGCTGGTGGAGACGATGTGTTGTGAGCCCACCCTCCTGCCCACCGAGACCGTGGGGATTCCATTTGTACCAGCTCGATATAAAAGTGAGATGGCATCAGGGGCACGGTTTCTAAGCTGTGCCAGGTGGGAATGGAACTGACAGGGTTAAAGTGAGAATTGCCCTTCACTGAACATTGCTCCTTACTCGGTCGGTGGGACGTGTATATTTTGAAATCTCCACACGGGTCGTCCTGGTTCTCTCCGGCTCTTTCCAGGGCCCTCCCCATGTGGCAGGGGAAGGTGGGTGAGAGAACTGATGTGGGGAACATCATCGCCCTGCTTGGCCCTTTCTGTCCAATTCCGGGCTGTTCCTCCTGGAATGAGGGAAAGGGATGGAGGGAATGAAGGTGAATGTGCATGGCCCTGCTGTTAGTGATGGTGTAGGTGAGGGGGAAGTGGTGAGAAATCCGGATTGAATCAGTTGGCAATGTTGGATCCATGCAGTGTTTTCAGTTTTGGGGACTAGCGGAGGGGTGTGTGTGTGTGTGTGAGAGAGAGAGAGTGAGAGAGAGACAGAGGCAGAGAGAGAGAGAGAGAGAGAGAGAGAGAGAGCGAGAGAGACAGAGATGGAGCAGAGAGAATACGGTGATACTTATCCTGACGGAGCGGGGAAGGTTATTGCTGCTTGTCCTGTGTTGCTGGACATTTCTTCAGACTGCAGGCACTGCACTGAGCTGCGTGGTGAGCTCAGGCCATGCTCGGTGGGTCTGGTGGTGTGGTTTCCTCTGCTAAAAGAATGGCCCTCCTTTGCACTCGCCCATGGAACAGGATCTCCGTGTCCCTTTCGATCAATCTTGGTGCAATTGCCCCTTATCTGCCAGGCTCTGGGTATACCGTGCAGGCTGGCTCCAAACTAAGAATGTTCAAATGTGTGCCCATTGGCCTTTTAAAGATGGCACCTGCACCACGGATGGAATACCTGGGCGATCCAGGCAATGGGATCTATTACCAGCCATGATGGGTGGGAGAGTCAGGCTGGCAATGAATGAGAGGAGTGGCATGTGCTGGGTGAGGGAGAAAATGAGGGGAGTTTGATAAGATAGCATCAGAAAACTAGCTCGGTCTCCTGCAGACTATCCCTCTGTCACACTCAATTGAAATGTCACTGAGACAAATTATTGTTAGATTCAGCCCAATGAGTCAAAGGCTGTGCTCACCACACTGTCTGTAACAAATGCAGAACAAATGCTCATTCAAAACTCTTCATCATCTGAACTCACATCTATATCTTATTCACACATCATTCCTGAAACACTGACCCATGTTGCAAGATGCTAACAAAATGTCTACACGTCAGCATTCTAAAACTTGTGAGCACATCCTTCCATGACACAGTCTCTCAATCTCCCCGTCTCTGTCTAGAAATCCAACCCATCCCATTTGTTCGTATTTAAACTGATTCCCCACCATCTCCCGCTGGCAGTGATTTTCACATCCATGGCACCCCTTGTCATGGCACATTGGAGATATAGAGCTGTAAATGGATGGGAGCCCCACATCCTGTTACTTCCAGCATGGGCTGCAAGTTTCCCCAGGCTGGGCAACGATTTAACACAGCATTACTGAGCACTGCACTGGGGTGGTCTGTACAGATCTACACGCTGGGAGGGTAACTGCTCCGGGTTTACAGATCAGTTCAGTGGTGTTCACTTCACAGCCCCCCGCGCTGGAGAGATGCCTGGTCTGGGTTTATAGATCAATGCACTGGTGGGGTCTGCACAGCTCCCCGTGCTGGATTGGTATCTATTTGACTGGTGAGGCCTGCACAGTGCCCCACTCTGGACAGATTGCCGGGTTGCATTGAGCAGGACACTAGCCTGGTCTGCACAGTGCTCCATGCTGAACAGATATTCCATCTGGGTATGCGGTGTCTGGGCTGGTTTTGTGAGGTGGATTGAGAATGTGAGATAGCTGACCACTTCCGCTGATCTGGCACTGCCTTTAATTTGTGTTTGCCAGTTGTGTTGAGTTTGTGGAGAGATTTCCACCGCGAGGCCAAGTGGGTCTCACTCAAACTGATGAACTGAAGGGCCTTCGTGATGTGGGTCTTTATGATTTCATCACATTCTGTAACCGACATTCCCCGGAACATTCTGTATCCGACTTTCCCCGGAACATACTGTAAAGAACATTATTGGTGAATGGTTGGATGTCAGTTAATTGAGCAAAAGATAAGATCCTGAGGGAAATGATCCTGTTCCAGGGAGAAGGAGATACTGTTTCAAAATCCCCACAGGGAGTTAAAGGGTGAATACATTTTCCCTGTGTTCATGTTTTTTTCACAACTGAAAATTGACCACAATTTAGACGAACAGACGGAATTTTTTTATACTCTGTTTGTCTTCGAGGAACTGGGGAAGAATCCTTCAGGAATACAACGCCTTCACCCTCTGTATCAGGAACTGTGAAGAAGTGACCTGTGACTGCGCAGGTGGGAATGTTCCAGAAAACATCCGTTCTTATGGATGTGTGTCTGCGTGTTTCGGGTGGGAGTGCTTCTTGTGTTTCACATTGCGTTTTTCGCAAACAAAATTGAGAAATGACTATTTGTTATTTGAGCTTTTTTCTTCCCCAATAGATCATTGGCACATTTGAAAATGCCACTGGGTCCTCAATCAAACCGGTAACTTTGCCTCCAGGCTGATATGTATTTTATTTGTTTTCCTTCCTCACAGTTAACGTGGTGACGATCTATGTCCTGCTTAATAAAGATTGTGGATTGTCTCCTTGTGTCAGACGTTACCTGGGGGCCGTGGCAGTGGCGGATCTACTGGTCATTATCCTCGACCTGATATTGAGACACATTCCCATTGTTTATCGGGAACAGTTTTATTCCCTGTTCTCCAACCCTGTGTGTAATATCCACGCCGCCCTGCTTTATGCAGCCACTGACTGTTCTGTCTGGTTCACCGTCACTTTCACCTTTGATCGATTTGTGGCCATTTCTTGCCAGAAGCTGACAAGTAAATATTGCAGTGAGAAAACGGCGGCTGTGGTTCTGGGAACAGTGACTGTGCTGAGCTGTTTAAAGAACATTTTCTGGTATTTCATGCTCACAGCTCGCTATTGGCTGCAGAACACCCCCCTGGTTTTGTGGGCAAACAATCGATGTTCGATCATCTCGTGCCTGGGTCACAATCGAGTTCCTCCACCACATTCTAACCCC
Source organism: Stegostoma tigrinum (assembly GCF_030684315.1). Taxonomy (NCBI): domain Eukaryota; kingdom Metazoa; phylum Chordata; class Chondrichthyes; order Orectolobiformes; family Stegostomatidae; genus Stegostoma; species Stegostoma tigrinum. The sequence goes on along the minus strand of NW_026728061.1, from coordinate 49,945 downwards.
GACTCTCCCATTTCTCCTGATTCTGCTGCTCAATGTTTTCACCGTCAGACACATTTTAGTGACCAGCAGAGCCCGCAGGAGACTCCGGGCTCACACCAATGGGGACGGTCAGTGTGACACAGAAATGAGAAATCGAAAAAAATCCATCATGTTACTGTTTGTGATCTCGGCCAATTTCATCCTGTTATGGTCAACGTTAATGCTATTTGCTATGTGGTTCCGGATGTGGAATATTGGGTATGACTCTGTGTATCTGGATTGGTTTGTGCAGGAACTGGGCTTCATGCTGCAGCTCCTCAGTTGCTGCACAAACACCGCGATTTATGCCGTGACCCAGACTAAGTTCAGGCAGCAGCTGAAGAATGTGCTGAAATATCCCTTTACCCAAATTCATCCATCAGTCAAATTCACTCACTAAACATATGAAATCCATCCAGGATTTTCTCGTATTCATAACAAAGGAAGTGCCAAGCAAACCATATTTTGTTTTTTATTTGTTGAAGAAACTAAACTGGAGAGAGGCAGACTCTGCCCTACGTTTGGCCCCTCAGGGAAGGGAAGGCCACAGGTGCCGAGCTCAGGAGATGGGTTTAAGACACTCTTTCTTTGTTTTCACCTCTGGTGACACAGATGCCAACCTTTCAATTTATATCTGCCTCCCACCCATTCTCCCATCACACTGGAAACTTCCACCTTTCCTTTTATCTCCTCGCGTGACCTCCCTCTCATTTTCTCACTCGCTTTCAGTGTCCCTGTCACTATTCCTCTCATTCAAGCTTCCTCCCTCCTGCGATCTCTATCTATTTAGCACCTTCCCTTTCCTCACAAATTCATCACTGTCTCCAAAACTCTCTTCCTCTGACCTTCCTTACTATCCTTCCTCTATTATTTTTCCGTCATTCTGCCTCTCTCAATCTCTCTCCATTTCTCTTCCTCGCTCCCCTTTTATTCGGATTTTATATCTTTCTCTCCTCTTCCATTCCACTCTGTCCATTCTTGCTTCCTTTAGATTTATTTTTCTTTTCCCTCAGTCCCTCTCTCTGCCCATCAGTCACAATGACACTCTCCTCACAGCCTGTGGGTTAGGAAATCTGTTCTGCCATCTCGATGGTGTTTCTTCAGGAGAACAGGCTCCTGCGTGGGAAGGACAAAGCCTTGAGATCTAGTCCACTCATTCACAGGCTCCGAGTCTTGTACCCTACATCCCCCAGTAAATCACAGCTTGTTTACACATCATGGACAATGGAAGGTCCTATTACTCAGTGCTGCTGGATGGAGGCGTTTAGCCTGAATGATGCTGCACTTTGAACGACAGGAGAGGAGCTGACCAGACAGTAGACCCTGCCCAGCTGGATTCGGCGATCAGAAGGTGGTCTTTTATTGATCGAGATGGTAAACTTTGTGAGCAAAATAGGATGCTTTAACAGGTCAGATAGGGGCCTGAGACAACTGGAAAGGGGCCTACAGAGGACATGAAGAAATGTCCAGTTTCATTGCCCACTCTGAGTTCCCCTTGAGAAAGTGATGGTGAGACGTCTTCTTGAACTACTGCAGTCCATGCAGATTCCAAGAGGCCATAGTCTGCATTGGGTCCACAGGCCATTCCTCGGAGAAAGGTGTGGATTGTAGGCCATTGGGCTTTACTCAGGAAACAGGCCATTGGCTCAGAAATACAGTGGGGGGTATGGCAGCAGGCCATTGGCTCAGAAACACAGTGGGGGTGATATGGCAGCAGGCCATTGATCAGGAGCAGTGTGGAAGATGCCCATGGATTGTTTCTGGGAAAAAGTGTGTATTTGAGACACCTGCCATTGCTCGGGGAGAAGTGTGGGAGTGGGACTACTGCCCATTGCTCAGGGCACTGAGTGGCGCAGGGAGCACAGAGCTTTGCTAGGGAACAGAGTGGGCATATATTCATGGCCATTGCTTGGGGAGCAGTGCGAGATAGGACCCGGGGATACCTTGGGGACCAAAGTGGTTGTGGGGACCACTGGCCCTTGCTAGGTTTACAGAGTGGTGATGTGTCCACAGGCCATTGCTAGGGAGCAGACTGGGGAGAAGATAACTCCCCTTTGCTAGGGGAACAGAATGGTGGTGGGGATACTTCCCGGAACTAGGGGAACAGAGGGGGAGTAGGACCACAGGGCACTGATATGGAACAGGCTGTGTGTGTGACTGTAGGCTGTTGTTGGGAATCGGAGTGTGGGTGGGACTGGAGAATGCTGCCAGGGGAATAGAGCATGTGTGCATTCAGGGGCTTTCACTTCAAAACACATTGAAGATAGAACCACTGGCCATTGTTAGAGGAACAGTGTGGGAGTGGGGTCGCAGGTTGTGGATAGGGAATCATTGAAGGTGCGTACACTGACCATTCTAGGGACACAGAGTGCGGTTGTGTGCACGGCCATTGCTATGGAAAGAGAGTATTCCAGCAGCCGCAGACCATTGCGAGATGAACATTGTGGCAATGAGACTGCAGGGTATTGCTAGGCGCGGGGAGGGAGGGTGGGGAAGAAGCGGTTGTGGGACAACAGGCCACTGTTGGGGAAACACCGGCCGTTACTAGGACAGGAATAGAGACAGGGACGCTTGCCTTTGCTGGGGAACAGAGTGAAGGCATAATCTCTGGGCATTGCTTGAAGCAATAGTGGGGGTGATCAATGCCCTTCACTTAGGCTACAGTGTGGAGATGGGCCACAGGCTGTTGCCAGGGAAACAATATTGGAGTCAGACAATAGGCCTTTGCTAGAAAAATGTGTGTGTGTGTGTGGGTTTATAGGCCAATCCAAGGGGACCAGATTGATTATGGGGCACCAGGCCCTTGTTAACAGAACAGAGTGGGGTGGATCAGCATGCCATTGCTAGCGGCTCAGCAAGAGAGTAGAATCACAGGCCCTTGTTGGGGAACAAGTTGAGGCTGGGGCCAGATGCCACTGCTATGGGAAAAGAGTTGCTGAGGACCTACAGGGTATTGTTAAGGGGAACAGAGCAGGGATGGGGCAGTTAGCCATTGTCAGGGGAAAGGAGTGAGACCTGATGCCACAGACCATTGCTCGTGGAAACACATGTCGGGGAGGCCACGTGCATTTGCCAGGGCAACTGAGTCAGAGTGGGATCACAGGTTTGCCAGGGAAAACCTGTGGAGCGGTACAGCATGCTGTAGCTTGGAGAGCAGACTTGGGATAGTGCAGCAGGGTGCTGCTCAGGAGCAGCTTGGGTATGTGACAACTGGCAGGTGCTAAGGGAACAGAGTGAAGGTGGGACCACAGGTCCTCATTGGGGGATCAGTGTGGGGTTGGGGGCAAAGGTAGTTGCTTGAGGAATAGAGTGAGCGTGGATCCACACGCTGTTGCAAGGGGAACAGAATGGGATTGAGGATGCAGGCATAGCTAGGGAACAAATTGGTGACTGGGACACAGTCTGTTGTTAAAGTAAGCTGGGGGTATTGCAGTAGATCATTACTTGGGGGTCAGTGTGTTGGTTGGGTCGGGTGCCCATTGTTAGCTGAGGCTGAATATCATTATTTGGGAAGCATATTCGGAGTGGGACTACAGATTGTTGGTAGGGAAACAGTGTAGGGTGAGGCCAGAGGACATTGCGAGGGTACAAGTCTCTGTGTGGCAGGCCATTGTTAATGAACAGAGCTGGGGTTGGTCCATTGGCCTTTGCTGCATGTGTGTTGGCTTGCTGGCAGTTACTCACACAGCTGTGACAGGGGAGGGGCAGCAGATTGTTGTCAGGGGCACAGAGTGTGAGCAGGACCATGGCCATTGCTAGGGCAGTAGAGTGGGGTTCAGGCAGCAGGCATTGCTAGGAAATAATGTGGGATTGGACCTCGGGTTGGTGCTAAGGCAATAGAGTGGGATACGGGGGTAATGGAGCCAGAGGCAGTTTCTAGGATAACAGAGTGGGTATGGGAAGGGAGACTGTTGTTCAGGAATAGGATGGGAGTGAAACTGGAGTTTGTTTCTCAGAAAACAGCCCAGGAATAGGAATTGAGACAGATTTTTTGTGAACAGAATGGGAGTGAAACTGGAGAGTGTTTCTCAGGGAACAGAGGACAGAAAGGATGAGAGTCAATTTTCAGATAAATCCAATGAGAGCACTCTTGGAAACTGTTGTCATGTTGGCAGTGTGAGATATGGACAGGGGACTTTTGTCATGGGAAAAGAGTGAGAATGGGGCGATAGGGAGTTGCTGGTGAACAGAGTGCGAACAGCTTCAGGACCCAGCAACAGGGAATGGGCCAGAAGCTGTTGTGACAATCAATCCCATAATTTTCAGATTCCTTATTTCCACTTCACAATTTACTTTCTGACTTATCTTTACCAGTCAAATTTTTAATTTATAAAATCTCAGATTTATGTGACTGGACACCTGCTGGAGATCCAAATATCCTTGTGTCTCTCTCTGTCCCTTAATCAGTATGAGTGTGTGTGTATATCTATTTCTCTCTCCTCTCCCTCTCCCAAAATATTTGTAAGTTACCACATACATATGCTAGCTTTTTTGTTTGTTCATGGTGCCCATTTCCTACCCCAAACATGTGTACAATCACAGCAAGACATCCTCACATTCTTAGCCCTGGTGTTAAGTGGAAACTGTTGTCCTTCAGTTATCCTTCCAAATTTGGCAAAGCCACAGTAAATTTCTGTGATTTGTGTACAAGGACCCAGACACAATGGGTATTAATAAACAGGACAGTAAATTTTTTTTGGACCACGGATACAGGGCCCTGATCTCTCTCACTTCGCACACATGAACACAGAGACAGAGGGAGAGAGAGAGAGAGCACACACACACACACACACACACACACACACACACACACACACACACACACACACACACACACACAGAGTGTGAGAGACAGAGAGAGAGAGAGAGCGAGAGAGAGAGAGGGAGAGAGAGAGAGAGAGAGAGAGAGAGAGAAAGCAGGAGCCCGAGGTAAATGGAGACAGTGGAGAGCAGATAGAGAGAGTTACTGAGTTCCACAATGCAGAGATGCCCTTTAGCCCATCGTGTCTGTACTTGGCATCAATTTGATTCTGAGGTATCAAACCCTGTGTTCTACATTTCACAGGGGGCAGAGTGAGAGAGAGTAACTGGTAAGCCTATAAATGTAGTACTGTGCAGATTCGGACCTCGCCCTTACGTGACACTTCCTTAAGCAGCAGCAGCAACCCAGACGTGTGGAGGGACACAGTAACTGGTAAGCCTGTAAATCTAACGCCATGCAGGTGCAGGTTTACGCTTTTCTCAACACTTCCTTGAAGCAGCAGCAGCGGTGTGCAGGAGGCAGGGAGGGATTGCAGTAATCCAGTCAATCATAAATCTAGTACTGTGCAGATTTGGGCCTAGTCTTTACAGGGCACTTTGTCGCAGGAGCGGCTGGGAGGTGGGGAAGGACACAGTAACCCAACAGCCTGTGAATCTAGCATGTTAGAGATTTGGGCCTTGTCTTTCCTGGGCACTTAGGTTGGAGCAGCATTAGGAAGGTGAGAACATAATAACAGGCATTTCAATAAATCTAGCGCTGTGCAGATTTGGGCCTAGCCTTTACAGAACACAGATTGCAGCAGCAGCTGGGAAGTGGGGACAGTTACAGTGAGCCTATTAATATAATGCCATGTGGATTTGAGTTTAGACTCAACAGGGCACTTTGCTTGGATCTGCAGCCGGGATGCGGGGAGGGACACAGTAGCTAACAAGACTAGCGGCCAGGAAGTAGGGACATATACACCAATGAGCCTATGAATCGAGCGCCATGCGTATATAGTCCTACTCTTTACAGAGCACTGAGCTTGGAGCAACAGTCAGAAGGTGAGAACACAGTAACTAGTAATCAAATAAATCGTGTGCCGTGTAGATTCTGACCTAGCCTTAACGTGCACTTCCTTGGAATCAACAGCAGCATCTGGAAGGTGGGGAGGGACACACTGACACAGACAGCCTGTAAATCTAGTGCCATGCGGATGTGGGCCGAGGCTTTACCGGACACTTAACTTGGAGCAGCAGCTGGAAGATGGGGAGGACCACAGTAACTGGGAAGTCTATAAATTTAGCATCTTGCAGATTCAGAACTAGTCTTGACAATACACTGCAACTGGAGTAGTTCCCACGGAGGGGCACAGTAACCAGAGAGCCAATAAATCTAGTGACATGTGGATTCAGGCCTAGTCTTTGCTGGGCACTACCCTGAAGCACTGCAGTAGCAGGGGGCGGGGGTGAAAGGTGGGACACAGTAATTGGTAAGTCAATATATACAGCAGGCCTATGCTTTACAGGGCGTTGTCTTGGAGAAGTGGCCAGGAAGTGGTGAGAGACACAGTAACTGGAAAGCCTGTAAACCAAGCCGTTGGCAGGTTAAGGATTAATCGTTACCAGGCACTTTCAAGAAGCAGCAGCAGCGACCAGGAGGTAGAATGAGACACAATAACCCAGTCAGCCTATAAAACTAGCATCATGCAGATTGGTCCTACTCATTACAATGCACTTAGATTGCAGCAGCAGCTGGGAAGCAGGGACAGTTACCAGTCAGCAGATGATTGTAATGCCATGTGAATTCAGGTCTACTCTTTACAGGGCACTTAGGCTTAGAGTGGCAGCCAGGAGGTAGGGAGGACCACATTAACTGGCTAGCCTATGAATCTGACGTTTCGGGCCGAGACCCTTCATCAGAGAGGGGAATGGGGAGAGGTTCTGAAATAAATAGGGAAAGAGGGCAAGGCAGACCGAAGATGGATAGAAAAGAAGATAGGTGGGGAGGTAGGGAGGGGATAGGTCAGTCCAGGGAGGACGGATAGGTCAAGGATGTGGGATGAGAGTACCTGGTTGGCTATAGGACGTGGTCGAACAGTTCAAGGCTGAAGAGATTACAAGAGAGTTGCAGTGGGAGAGAGATTCGCTGAGATTGGTCTGGATGGAGGAGGGTAACTTCTTCAGGTTAGGCATCCCAGGAAGGGGCTTCGCAGTGAGGTTAAAATTGTAATCAGAGATAATGGGAACTGCAGATGCTGGAGAATCCAAGATAACAAAGTGTGCAGCTGGATGAACACAGCAGGCCAAGCAGCATCTCAGGAGCACAAAAGCTGACGTTTCAGGCCATACCCTTCATCAGAGATGGGGATGGGGAGAGAGTTCTGAAATAAATAGGGAAAGAGGGGGAGGCGGACCAAAAATGGATAGAAAAGAAGACAGGTGGAGAGGAGAGTTAGGTGGCGGGGTAGGGAGGGGATAGGTCAGTCCAGGGAGGACGGACAGGTCAAGGAGATGGGATGAGGGTACCTGGTTTGCTTTAGGACTTGGTCAAACAGTTTCAAGGCTGAAGAGATTACAAGAGAGTTACAGTGGGAGAGAGATTCCCTGAGGTTGGTCCAGAGCATCTAGCAGATTCAGGCCAGCTATTTACACATGCACTTAGCCTGGAGCAGCGGCGGCGAGGTCGCACACAGTTACCAGCAAACCTACGAATCTAATGCGATGCGAATTTGACCTTGTTTTTACAGGACACTTTCATGGCAAGGCAGTTTGGAGGTTGGGACGGATGTAGTAGCTGGTAAGCCCCTAAACTTAGCTCCTTGTGGATTCAGACCTAGTCTTTACACAGCACTCCAGTGAAACAGCAGCAGCAGCGGCAGCCAGGTATGGGGTCGAACACATTAACCGGTAAGTTGATTAAGCTTGTGCCATGTGGAAGCAGGCCGAGTCCTTCCAATGCATTTAGCTTGGAGCAGCAGAAAGGAAGCAGGGACAATTATCAGTGAGCATATGAATGTCATGCATTGCAGATTGAGGCCTAATTTTTACAGAGCACTTACCTTGGAGCAGCGCCCGGATGGTGGGAAGGCTACAGTAACTGGTAAGACTGTAAATCAAGCACTGTGCAGATACAGGCCTATACTTTACAGGATACTCCATTGGACCAGAAGGAGCAGCAGTGAAGCAGGGAGTGACACAATACCTAGTAAACCAATAAATCTTCTGTAGTGCAGATTCAAGCCAAGTTATTACAGGGTGCTTAGCATGAAAACGCAGCCAGCAGAGAGGGAGTACAGCAAATGTTAAGCCCACACATCGACCATGATAAAGTTTAAGGTCTAGTCTTTACAGGGTACTTCATTGGAACAGAAGGTGAGGACAGACACAGAAACATAAGAACTAGGAGCAGGAGTTGGTCATCTGGTCCCTCGAGCCTGCCCCGCCTTTAATAAAATCATGGCTGATCTTTGAGACTCAGCTCCACTTACTCTCCCACTCACCATCGTCCTCAATTCCTTCACTGTTCAAAAACTTTCCTAGCCTTGCCTTAACAATTTTCAGTGCGGTAGCTTCAAATGCTTCACTGGGCAGGCAATTCCACAGATTCACAACCCTTTGGGTGAAGAAGTTCCTCCTGACCTCAGTCCTACATCTGCTTCCCTTCATTTTGAGGCAATGCCTTCTAGTACTGGTTTCACCTGCTGGCGGAAACAACCTCCCTGTCTCAACATTATCTATTTCCTTCATAATCTGATATGTTTCTATAAGATCTCCCCTCATTCTTCTGAATTCCAATGAGTATAATCCCAGTCGACTCAGTCTCTCTTCATAATCCAACCCTCTCAACTCTGGAATCAACCGAGGCTATCTCCTCGCCACCCCGTCCAGTGCTAGTATATCCCTTCTCAAGTAAGGAGACCAAAACTGTACACAGTACTCCAGGTGTGGCCTCACCAGGACCCTATACAGCTGCAGCATAGCCTCCCTGTTTTTAAACTCCATCCCTCAAGCACTGACGAGCAAAATTCCATGTGCCTTTTTAATTACCTGCTGGACCTGCAATCCCACCTTCAGCGATTCATGCACAAGGACACCCCAAGTCCCTCTGCACAGCAGTGTGCTGCAAATTTTTACCATTTATAACATCGTCCATTTTGCTGTTATTCCTACCAAAATGGGTGACCTCACACTTATCAACATTGTACCTCATCTGCCAAACCTTTGCCCACTCACTTAGACTATCTATATCCCTCTGCAAACTTTCAGTGTCTTGTGCACACTTTGCTCTACCACTCACTTGAGTTTCATCTGCAAATTTTGACACACCACACTTGGTCCCCAACTCCAATTCATCTCGTAAATTGTAAACAGGTACGCCTATGAATCTAGCTTGGTGCAAATTTCAGCCTAGTTTTTAGAGGGCATTCCTCAGAACAGTAGTAACTATCAGGAAGTGGGGAAGGGCTCAGTCACCTGTAAACCTGTAAATCCACTGCGGTGCAGAGTCAGGCCTCATTTCGACAGGGCACTTAGCTTGGAGCAGGAGACACAGACAAGGGAACCGATCAGCCCCTTGTAGGGACTGGAATCAGGTGGATCTTAGTGACTATGAGATCCTTGATTGGGATTGTTAACTTGGGTCAATCAGGGAACGTCGCTGACAGCTAAAAACAGAAAATTTAAAAACAGGGAAAACATAGGGAATTTGGAATTTTCTCAACATCAGAAAAAAAATGTGGGAAGTCATGAAAACTGACTCCAAGCTGGCTGCCCACAGCCAGTGTACTGTGAGGGAAGTTCCTGCTGAATGGAGGCATTGACTTTGAAGATTGAGTGTGTGCTGCAACCAATACAATACCTGCTGCTACTGCCTGGGCCACCTGGTTCGGTGGCTGCTGTTGACAGGGTCCCGCCAAGAACTGGTGCTGCTGCTGCTGCTGCTGCTGCCTGGGTCCCTCCACCAGTCCAACCCTTCAGAGAATTTGGTAGCACCGGCCCCTCCCACCCCACTCCTGCTGTGTATCCACACCTTTCATTCTTATCCCCCTAGGCATGGTCAGCCAAAAGTCTGAAACTCACCCATGCTGGACTAGCTGCTACCTGAGGCTTGGCTGCTAAGGTCCTGTTCACCCTTTCAGGCCCTCATTAAGGGCCCAGGGATGAAGACTTATCTCCAATCCATTAACCATCAAGGCATGCACAAAGGCCATGTCTTTGCTGGCCTACTAGCCATCATCCTGATGGCTAAAACATAAGGCATGGCCGTTTGCTTCCTTTAGACCAAGGACACAGTACACCTGGCTGTGGAGAAGGGCCTGACTGTACTCAGGATGTATCTGCCCATCAACGAAGTGGAGGTCACGGCTCAGACCGTCGTGATTTTCAATGTCCCGTCCTTCCTTGCCTGTGAGTTCCTTCTGGATGGCGAATGCCATAGGATGCTGAGAGATGGGGCACGTGAGGAGGAATTGCCCCACTCTGGAAGCCACAAAAACCGCACCAGCGGCTGCAAGTGGCTCTGCAGCGCACAATCCCATTCCCCTAAGGTCACTCCGAAAGCTGTGCAAGCGGAGCCCGAGCACAGTTCACTGTTACTGTGGCCTTTGGCGAGGGGAGGTGGGCGACCAGCCGCAAGGAAGGCACGGAGGAAGACCAAGCATATTGAAGCCTCACCCGTGGATCTGCTTCCCGCCCGTGCCTGTGTCGTGATTACCCTACCACCGGAGTCAGAATTACGGCTCGGACCACCACCGTGCGATAATGCTCTTGTGACTGCACCTGCATCGTCCTGGCAAGGGAAACCTGACCCCAACCCCAGCCCTAATACTCCAAGGCTGTCCCCCATGCCACAATACCAGAGCCCCACCTCACGTTACCGGATAACAAGGTGTGGAGCTGGATGAACACAGCAGCCAAGTAGCATCTGAGGAGCAGGAAGCTTTGCTGCTTGGCCTGCTGTGTTCATTCTGCTCCACAGCTTGTTATCTCAGATTCTCCAGCATCTGCAGTTTCTATTAGCACGTTACCAGATCTCGGGGCAACCGACACCCACCCAGATACAAATCACCTCTTAATTGCGCTTTACTGTGAGCATATGAGATACAAAGTAATAAAACACCACAGTTGTTGGAAATCTGCAAAGAGAAAATTGTCAAAATATTCGGTAGGTCAGACGGTGGAGAGGAAAACATTGTTAATATCTCATGGAATATGGAATGAATTATATCGAATAATAGTGCAGAATTTGATCGTCAATAATCTTAGAAATAGGAGGGAAAAGAATAAGTCCTGACTTTTGAAGATCCTGTGGGAAGGTCGAGCTGTTAAATCAGCAGCATAGGGTCAGGGGATAGGCAGCTGTGGAAATCTGACCAATAAAACGCAAAGCATGGGTAACAGGGTCCCATGGTTAGAGGCAGAGGAGGTTACACAATGTCAGAGAGGTGCTCAGGAAGGACGGAGGTGAAAAAGAATAATAGATATACATGGGTTCAGATTCACAGAAGAGGGATTGATTCTCACTCAGGTAAATTATTTTCGCGCTCAAAGTGTTATACTGAAAATGAATGACTAAAAATACTGACCTCTGAAGGAACTGTACTATTTCATAAGCAAACCTGTTGCTGGAACCGACAACTGGCGGGGGAGGCGTGACGGGGGCAGAGACAAATCTTGACTAGAGGCAGTACAGAACCAGGAATGCTCTCACGCAACAATTGGTGTGATGCCATCACAAACGGAGGAGAACTCAGGAGGTTGATTGGCAGCTGCTCAGGGCCAATAAGAGGAGGAGGCTTTTCCGATGGACTGCGTGGGTGTGGCTGCACCCCCAACCAATCAGGGAGGACGAGGGCAGGCTCCAGCCAATCGGAATAGATGTGGCAATTTCAACAAAGAGAGAAGAAGAACAAAGTTGCTGGAGAAGCTCAGCAGGTCTGGCAGCATTTGAGGAACTGAGGAAGGGTCAGTGGACCTGGAAGGTTAATTCCGACTTTTTCTTCACAGATGCTGCCAGACTTGATGAGCTTTTCCTGCAGTTTTGTTTTACTTCCGGATTTACAGCACCCACAGTTCTTTCGGTTTTTAAAGAAAAACAGAGATAGTAAGAACTGCTGGTGCTGGAGTCAGAGATAATACACTGCGGAGCCGAAGGAACACAGCAGGCCAGTCAGCATCAGAGGAACAGGAAAGTTGACGTTTTGGATCGGGGCCTTTCTTTAGAAATGAGGACGGTGAAGAAAGCTCAGTACTTCAGTAAGGCATTTGATAAGGTTCCCCATGGCAGGCTGATGGAGAAAGTGAAGTCACATGGGGTCCAAGGGTGCTAGCTAGTTGGATAAAAAAAAACTGGCTCGGCAACAGAAGACAGAGTCGTAGTGGAAGGTGTTTTCTCAACTTAGAGACCTGTGATCAGTGGTGTTCCACAGAGATCTGTGCTGGGACCACTGCTGTTCATGATATACGTAAATGGTTTGGAGGAAGGTATAGGTGGTCTGATTAGCAAGTTTGCAGATGACACTAAGATTGGTGGAGTAGCAGATAGTGAAGGGGACTGTCAGAAACTACAGCAGAATATAGATAGACTGGAGAGTTGGGCAGATAAATGGCGGATGGAGTTCAATCCGAGCAAATGCGAGGTGATGCATTTTGGAAGATCAAATTCAAGGGCGAACTATACAGTAAATGTAAAAGTCCTGGGGAAAATTGATGTGCAGAGAGTTCAGGTCCATTGTTCCCTGAAGGTGGCAATGCAGGTCAATAGGGTGGTCAAGAAGGCATACGGCATGCTTTCCTTCATGGGACGAGGTACTAAGTACAAGAGTCGACATGTCATGTTACAGTTGTCTCATACTTTGGATTGGCCGCATTTCGAGTACTGCATACAGTTCTGGTTGCCACATTACCGAAAGGATTTGGATGCTTTGGAGAAGGTGCAGAGGAGGCTCCCCAGGATATTGTCACATATGGAGGGCATTAGCTATGAAGAGAGGTTGAGTAGATTAGGATTATTTTCATTAGAAAGACGGAGATTGAAGGGGGACCTTATTGAGGTCTGAAAAATCATGAGGGGTATGGACAATGTGGATAGCAAGAAAATTTTTCCCAGATTGGGGGACTCAATTACTAGGGGTCATGAGTTCAAAGTGAGAGGAAGAATGTTTATGGGAGATATGCATGGAAAGTCCTTTATGCAGAGGGTGGTGGGTGCCTGGAATGCGTTGCCAGTAGAGGTGATAGATGCAAACACGATAGTGTCTTCTAAGATGTATCTGGATAGGTACATGGATGGGCACGGAGCAAAGGGATGCAGACCCTTAGTAAATAGGTGACAGGCTTAGTCAGAGGATCTCGGTCGGCGCAGGCTTGGAGGGCCGAAGGGCCTGTTCCTGTACATTAATTTTCTTTGTTCTTTGTTCTAATAGAGAGGGGAGGGTTGGGGCTGAGGAAGTTAAGTGGGATGGTGATGGGTGAATGCAGGTAGGGATTGGTGGGGATTAGCCAGTGAGGTGTGAGGTGCGGATGGTTGGGAGAGAAGATGGGCAGGTTGCTTCAGGTCAAGGAGGTGGGAATGAGAGGAAGGGTTGGACATGGAATGGCGCTGAGGGTGGGCGATTTTAACACTGGTGAATTCCATGTTTAGGCCTTCGACTGTTGGCTCCCGAGGAGCAATATGAGGTGTTATTCCTCCAGTTTGCATGTGGTGTCATTGTGGCCCAGGATGGGCATGTCACCCAGCGAGTGGCAGGGAATTTAAAATCTTTGGCAACTGGAAGGTGTTGTCGTTTGTCACATAAAACGTGTAGTTGGTCTACGAAGTGGTTTCTGAGTCTTGGTCTCACTGATGTAGAGGAGACCATATCGGGAGCAGTGGGTACAGTAGATCAGGTTGGCAGATGTACAGGTGAAGCCCTGTCTAATATGGAAGTTTTGTTTTCGGCCTTGAAGGGGGTTAAGGGCAGCAGTGTAGTGACAGGTACAGCACTTCCCGTGGTTGCAGCAAAGGGGCCGGGTGTGGTGGGGCTTGTGGGGAGTGTGGAGCACACAAGGGAGTCGCAGAGTGAGCAGTCCCTGTGAAAGGCAGATAGAGGTGAGGAGGGAAATATCTCTTTGGTCAAGGGGTTGGATTGTAGGTGGTAGACGCGGCAGAGAATCATATGTTGGATGCGGAGTTTGTTGAGGCCATGGACCATGTCCAAAACCTTCCTCTCTTTCCTGGAGCTCTAATTCTCCAACTCTGGTAACCACTTCAAAACTAACATCCATTTCAAGCCCACCGACTCCCACAGCTACCTGGACCACACTTCCTATCATCCACCTAGCTACAAGAATGTAATCCTCTACTCTCAATTCCTCTGCCTCTGCCACATCTGCTCCCAAGTTGGCACAGTCTACTCCCACACATCCCAGATGTCCTTCCATTTCAAAGACCGCAGCGCCCCTCCTTTCATGATGAAAACTACCCTCAACCCACATCTCTTGTATTTCCCACATTTCTACCTTCAAAAATCCTCCCCTCAAGAAAATAAAGGCAGAATCCCCCTTGTCCTCACTTATCACCCAACCTACCACCACATCCAATGTATCACTCATTTTCACCACTTCCGCCACCTACAATCCGACCCCAAGAATAAAGAGATTTATCTCCCAGATCCCTTCCACCTCCCCACTTCTAAAGAAATGTCCTGATCTGAAATGTCAACTTTCCTGCTCGTCTAATGCTGCTTGGCCTGCTATGGTCCTCCGGCTGGACACTGTGTTGTCTCTGACTCCAGCATCTGCAGGCCTTGCTATCTCTGACTTCTTCCTCACAAGCTTTGTTCATGTTTGCTTTCTTTACAGAAGAATACTTGCGTGTTTACCCCTACATGACAGTTTGTGAATAGTACAGATGCCGGTCTCTACTAACAGGGTTCCAATCTGTGCTTGGAGACTAGAATAGATTTCAGGATTCATCGCCTTGTCCACTCAGGCCACAATCACAGCGGGCACAGCTCTGTCGATATAATTTAATAAAAATTGCAGGAAGGTTAGAACAGTGCAGTTGACCGCTCGATATATGTTTCTGTGTGGGTCCGCAATAGTAGCAATTCAACCAGACTCAGTGGCCACTCCCTTTCCCCACCTTGCTGTGCCATACTTATTTGTCATCTTTCTTTGCTCTTGCTCTCAGAATGAAACAATAAAAATTGGCTGGATTCAAATCCAACTGCTGAGACGCCCTGGCATTCCCCTGTTGCATATGGTATGAGCGGTTGGAATGTTGTTAAATTCCCCTTGGGGATTCATCTCATTGAGAAGAGTCCAACTATTTCTCTGGTATTTCACTGCACCCATAGATTTGTCCAATGGCCTGAAAGGGAAAATGACTGGAAATGAGTAATCATTTGGACTCAGAGACGCACCTAACCAGAGACCAGAATCAGAATTCAGCAGTTTCAAAGAGGTGATGCAGTGGGAGTGTTCGGTTTGGAATCTCGAGTCACAGGGAATACTTTAAGGGCATGGTCTCAAATACTCCTGTGACAACTGGTGAATTTGAGAAATAAAAATAATTGCACTTTAAAACTAGGTCTAGCCAACATCTGAGTGAAAGCCTTTGAAATTTAAAATCCCATTTCTGGACGTGAGCAAAGATGATCAGACCAGCAGAGCACTGAGGGAGTGGTGCACCCTTTGGATTAGAGAGTGAAGGGCCCTCTACCCCCCAGCTGGATGTAAAAGAGTCCATGTCACAGTTTGGACAAAGAACAATGTGTCGTGTTGTCCTCTGTCAGGAGAACCAGTGGGACAGTTACTTTTACCATGTTGTTAATGGGAGATTGTAGATTTTCCTACATTACGATCATGAATCCATTTAGAAGGACTAATGTGTTGGAAAACACTTTACTGTCCCAGTGATGTTGAAAGGCGCAATGTAAAGGTGAGGATTTATTCTTTCAAAATCCATGTGTCTGGTTATTGGGCTCATTTGGAGTTCCATTCCCAATTGGAAATTTAGCGAATGGAAAGAATAAAATATACTTACGAGCAACACGATAAATCTTATTGCACTTAATTGATAATTGACTTGAATTCTTGCAGTGATGTTAGGTATGGCCATGTCAGATCCTTTCTTGTTTGTGGTATTCATTACTAATGTAGACATCAATATGGAATCTTGACTGGGTAATTTGACGAAATCACAAAATTGACCAGATAGTCGATAATGGAGAAGACGTTTTCCGACTTCAACAGGAGAGCAATGCTTTGTATGAGTGAGTTAAAAATTAGAAATGTAACCCAATTTGGAGAATTGCACTGTCATATGTTTGAAGTGGGCAAGCAAAGCAACATACTTCACAATACAAGGGAAGGTACTGGGCGAGGGAGGAGAAATGAGGGACATTAGGGTGAATGGCAACACATCCCTGAATTTGGCAGGACAGGTAAATCAGGTGCTGAAGATGGCATGTAGGATGTTTTCCTTAAGATTGAAATTTCTGGGTTCAAGTGGGATTGTTATTGTTACAATGCTGTGAAATTAAGACACGACAGTTTGCCAGGGAGCTCACTTAGGAGCTGCAGACAGATATGAGCTGGAAGAATAAAGGATAAAGAATAAATGGCAGAGGGCGGAAAAAAATTGGCAAGGCTTATTGACACCTCCTTCTGTGTGTTTGTCCAGGTTGTTCGTGGATACAGGGACCTGCGGAGGACAACGACTGGCAATACAGTGCAGGAATTGTTGCTAATTTCAGGGTTGAGAAATGATGTTATAGGTTCCAATATCTACTTGATTAATCTTTAGTTCTGTCAATGCCATGATTCACCTTACAATCTTTCCTGAGCTCAGTGTCTCGTAAGAAGTGTTTGTGTTTCACATTAGATGGAGCACAAGCAACAAACAAAAGGACAGCTTGTTCACTGGTGGTTTTTCTTTCTTCTTTCAGGTGACAAAGGGGTAACGCTCAAAAAACTGTGATTTCAAATGAACCTGGTGGGCTATGAGCTGGTGCCGAGTGACCTCTGACTCTGGGGATTAGAAATAGATCCCTGACAGCAAATGCGAAATAACTTCTCCAATAACCACACCCAGTGTTAGTCCACTGACGTTGTTTTGTGCTTTGGAAGCACGAGTAGCTTCATATACAACAGGACATCATAGACATGCTCGAGCAGCTGACTGAGGCAGTAACAGAGACAGACACTTTGATTCAGGAGACTATGGAAAAATGAGATAGTGTTCAGCTTCAGATTGTGAACATGTATCTGGGGCCATAGGAATAGCTGTAGAGGTGGCAGCAAGCAGCGGGTGAGCATCAGACACAGCTCAGTACATGGGGGCATGATAGAGTCTGTCAGGGTAAAGTCATGAATCCGGCTAGAGAAGGGTAAATAAGCATTGGGATTAATGCAGCTGTTTTCAACAACTCTCAATTTTCAAGGGTATTTAATTTGAAAAATCTGTCTGTTCTATTGGGCGCTCAATGCACCCCTACAGATCAGTAAAATCCCCTCAAGCCCAATATTGATATTTGGTGTTTAGAGTGCAAAAGCAATGTACCTGGACATTAATTGTAGAATCATACAATCAGACAACAATAAAGATGCCATTCTACCCATTGAGTCTGTAAGTCAGAACAACTCTAAATCTATGTTTGTATCACTTTCCAGAACGAGGTTGGTTTGTAAAACTAAGAGCTACTCAAGAGAAGCTTGTGGGACAAATTCAGGTTCCTTTTCTCTGCTAAGGCTGGCACATTGGTGGCATTCACTGACACAAGAGAGAAATGACTCTCATTACTGCTGAAATTCAAATATCATCACAGTTTAGAAATAGGGAGAAAGATTAGCCATGATGCATAATACCTTTCAGAACGGCACGGGAGCTGGGTAGGACTTGAACCCCCACTCCCCCCGTCTGTAATCAAGCACCTTAGCCATTACACCACTTGCTCACTCCACTGGGGTATGCTGCATATTGCAGTTATGGTGTTAACATGGACATGAGCAACAATAGTAACATGGACGACATGAACAGCCAGCAAAGTTGATCGCTGTCACTGCATCAGTTCAATGGCCCCAACTTTGTGATGCGGCAAGTTGCAGTGGCAAAGAAAACGCATTTGTCCTCGGGAAGCTGCCATCCACCCTATGGCTGCTCAGCCAATCAATGAGGTCACTACTGTCCTCATAAATCTGTTATTCCTCCATAACGTGATGAAAACTCGAGCCTAATCACGTCATCGTATATTCCCATTATTGTTCCGAAGTTTAGATTACTTTAAAGACCTGTGTTTGTTTACAGGAAATTGAATAACTTGGAATGAGAGATAAAGCCCTTCTTGCAATTTAACCCAGTGCAGAGACAACGATATTAGAAAGTTTTGAGAGCAAAAACATTACCTCCATTCCTCCCCACACAAATGTCGCTCTTCACGAGTTGAATGTTTGCAGCATTTTTCTTTATAATTGAGGCATTTTGAGATACAGGCGTCCCCAAGCCCACAAGCGGCACATGCTGTTTTCGGTAGTATGGTGATTAGTGTCCCTGTCTGTCATGCTGGAGACCAGGCTTCAACTCCCTGCCACGGTGAATCAAACTCATTTTTGATTCAACTTTTGATGATGTCTGTGTACAGTTTGTGCCGTCTCCCCTTATCTCCGTTGAGGCTTCTTCTCACAGGCGAAACATATGCGGGTTAGTTGAATTGGCCATGAGAAATTGCAGGGATGTGCAGACCAGCTAGTTCAGCCGTGGGAAATGTAGGTTGACGGAAAGCTCTTCACATGTCTGAGGATGGGTTACTGGACCTGCAACGTTAACTGTGATGTTTTCTTCGCAGATGTGGCTGGAACTGACAAGCTTTTCCAGCAAATTTTGATTGTTTCGAGAGTTTGTGCACCCTCACTGGGCTGAATGGCCTATGTCTGTACGGGCGGGTTTCTATGATCCCTGACTCGATGCATTGTAGTCTCATTTAGGATTTTAAAATCATGTGCTTCAAAACGTGTGGCTCATTATCATCAGTTCTGAAGAGAGGTGGCCTCAGGAAAAAAACAGTCCTTCTGGAAATTTATCACAGCGCTGAGTCAGTGATAGAGGACGGATCATTGAGCTATAATATCATCCGTGTTTCTCTCTCCTCAGGTGATCCTTCTCCTGATGAAAATTATGCTTTTTGGTTGATAATTGAGGTATTACCCATCGGTCCTGATCATTATCCAAATAGTCTGGTCCAAGAAATTCTGTTCTGCTCAGCAACATATTCCCACAGCCTAATGCCTCAACAATCCCTGCTCCATGATGTTTTTCCCTTCAACCTCTTGCTGTTTCATGTGTCCACACTTGTTGCATCAGAATTCAACTACGACTCTTTGAGATTTCTCTTTGTTCCACAATTACCAACCATCCTTTACCTCCCTCGGTTCACATCGCCGAGGCACTGCCCAATCTGACACTCATTTTCACATTGACACCATTCAGTCTGTCCTGTTACAGTCACTGCCGCTTGGTGAACGTGCTCCAGATTTATATGAAACCGTGAAACCAGTCGATTCTCTTTGATACTGCGGTTGTGTGACCAAACATTATGTAATAGCTTCTTGCTGACATGCAACAGTGATTATTGGAGCATCAGCCTCGGGAAAAAGACAAAAGAAACATCGATGGAAAGATAATTTTCTGTGGGTTTCTGCATCATTTATTTCCTTTCTTCATTCGGCTATCGCTAGAGGATTGTGTGCAGTTCTGCAATTCACATTACAGCAGAGATGTGATAGCACTGGAAATGATGCAGAAGAGAATTGCCGGGATATGGCCTGGGCTGAAGACTTTCAGTTATAAAGACAGATTCCACAGACTGGGTTTGTTTTCCTTAGAGCAGAGGAGATTTACAGGCGGCAAGATTGAGAAGTACAAAATGATGGGGGATATTGATAGGGTAGACTGAAAGAAACATTTACTCTTGATGGTGAGATCGATGAAAAGAGTGGAATAGATTTAAAGTAAGATGTCGGAAGGTTTGAGTAGATGGGCAGAAAACCTTTTCCAGCTAGTGGGTGTTTGGAATTTGAAAGCCAGTGCCTGTCAGTGTTCTAGAGGCAGACATCCAATTAATGTAAGAATCTTTCAGACGTAAATTTGTGATGCTAAGGCATAGAAGGTGACGTGCCAAGCGATGGAAAATAGAATTTGGATCGCAAAGCAGTTTTATTTGCCTAGTGTGCTCATAGGGCTCTAAAGCGTAATAGGAGTCATGTGCTGTCCTCGGTAGTATAGTGGTTAGTATCCCTGCCTGTCACGCAGGAGACCAGGGTTCAATTCCCTGCCGAGGAGGCTTCGTGCCTTTTAGATTCATCCTTGGGTGCTGTCCATGCGGAGCATGTGCCTTCTCCCCTGGTCTTCATTGTGCTTCCTTCTCACAGGTGAAACATCTGCTGGTGAGGTGAATTGACCGTGTGAAATTGCCCACCATGTGCAGGGACATGCAGACCAGATAGTGCAGCGTAGGGAAATGCATGTTTACGGAAAGCTCTTCTCCGGTCTGAGGTAGCGTCACCGGACCCGAAACCTTAACTCGGATGTTTTCTTCACAGATGCTACCAGACCTGCTGAGCTTTTCCAGCAACTTTACTTTCCTTCAAGAAATGGCGCAGCCTCACTGTGCTGAATGGCCTCTGTCTATACGGTCGGGTTCCGTTGATCTCTGACTCTATGCAGTGTAGTCTCATTTTCGATTTTGAAATGGTCTACACCAAAATATGTGGCTCATTAACAGTGGTTCAGATGAGAGGTGGCCTCAATACGACTTGTTGGAACAACCCTGCGCACTGTTCTCGAGTCTGGAAAACAATTGCTCACAGACAATTTCACATCCACGCTGTCACGGGAATTCTCATTCTGTGACATGACCCACAGGAGACCAACTGTCATCAATATTTCTATGTTAAAGAATACAGCTATTTACTTACATCTCTCAAAGAAGGTTGAAATTAGCGTCAGTGCATCTCACTAGTTGGATACGAAATCATAGCAAGAAGTAACGGGTCCTCGCTGAAGGGTGCTTCTGCCACTGATAATCTGTTTCTTGTGTTGTTTCACAAGGGTCGGTGCGAGGCCGCTTTGGAGAGACTTTGGAGCAGGAAGAGGCCAGTCGGTCCTTCCAGCCTGCTCCACTGTTCACATTGATCGTAGGGATTCTACAACTCAGTACCCTATTTCACTTTTCACCACAGATCCTTTTAGTGTCTCCTCGCCTTCAGTACCATGAATAATTCCATCTTATAAAACTAATCACTATTTTAGCTTCAATTGTTTTGTGTACCACAACATTCTTCAGCCTCATTGCTTTCTGGTGCCGATATTCTCCTCACCTCAGACCTAAATGGGTTGCAGCTTATCCTCAAATTGTGATCTCTGGTAATGGACGCTCCAGTGATCGGGAAAACATATCGAAATTCTCTGCGCTAGACAATCTCATTCGCACTGCAAGAAAGGAAATTACTGTTTTGGCTCTCACAACTGAATAGGTTTACCCAATATCTTGCTCAGCTCCCCGCTTCCAGGAAGCACTTCAATCAGGAACAAATGTATCAAATGCTTTGCAATGCGCTAAGGACTGATGCTGCAAACTTGCAGAAGTCACCCTTTCCACTCTCACGATATCCCCACGAGCTTATACAAGTGAGATGGATGGATTTGTTTTCTCCGACACTCACTCATTTGAAGACAACTTTCGAACTGCTCAATGAGATAAATTTAATTCTTTTCGATCATTGGAACCACTTGTATTAATATGCACGCAGCAAATTGACTACCAAACAGGTATGCAGCCCTTCCTGGAATTTATCACAGCGCTGTGTCAGCAATATGGGATAGATCATTGAGCTAAAACGTCATCCGCGTTACTCCCTCCTCAGATGATCCTTCTCCTGTTGAAAAATTATGCTTTTTGTTAATAATTGAGGCATTTCCTGTGGGTACTGTTCATCATCCAAACACAGTGACTGGTGTGGTCCATGAAATTCTGTTTTGCTCAATGACATTTTCCCACAGCCTGATGCCCACAAAACCCTGCTCCACACCAATAAAAGCTGGTCCGGATGGGGTTAGAGCTCACAGGCTTGACATTTCATACACCTCTGTACCGTCATCGAAGGACCATGTGCTCACCGATTGTGTCTTTTATTCCTTGTGACACGTGCTGCAGAAATGAGGCAAAATATCAAACATTTTCATGAAAATATTCTCCAAGGTGGTGATTTTTCCCTTGCTGTTACATGTATCCACATTTGTTGTGTCAGAATTCAATCACAGCTCTTTGAGATTTCTCTTCGCTCCACACCTACTAACCGTCCTTTACCTTCATCGGTTCACTTCGCCGAGGCACTGCCAAATCTAACACTCATTTTGACATTGACACCATTCAATCTGCCCTGCTTTAGTCAATGTTGCTGGGCGCACGTTCCCCAGTTTCACCGTTGGTACCTTCAAGCCAGTTGATCTGTTTAGAACCTGCCTCTGTAAGATCAAACCTTATTTAAGAGCTTTTACTGACACAAATCAGTGATTATTGGAGTATAGGAACACAGGAAAGGATAAAAGGCCATTTTGATCAGAAGAAATTTCGTTGTAGAAGCCCAGTTTCTGTGGTTTCCTGTGCCACTCATTTCATTTTCTCATTCGGTTATAGCTAGAGTATTGTGCACAGTTCCGTAATTCACATTATAGCAAGACTGTGATAGCTGTGGAAATGGTGCAGATGCTATTTACCTGGATATTGTCTGGACTGAATTGTTTCAGTCATGAAGAGGGATTGAACAGACTGAAGTTGTTGTTCTTCGAGCCGAAGTGATGAAGAGGGAACATGGCCGAGACGTACAATATAATGAAGAATATTGACAGGGTAGACTGAAAGAAATGTTGCCCCTTGATGGAGGATTGATAACCAGAGGGGCTAAGATATAAAATGTTTGATGGATGGGTTTGCGTTGATGTGCAGAAAAACGTTCTGAGCCAGCATCTTTTTGGGCTCTGTGCCATACTGCCTGGAAGTGTCCTGGAGGCAGATTCCCTGATCCCCTTATGAGGCGTTCAGATGGCTTAAATGATAGAAAATGGAATTAGGATCGTTAAGGGGTTGTTTTTGACTTGTGCACGAGTAAGAGGCTTTTGCACTCGTGCTGTCCTCAGAGGTATAGTAATTAGGGTCCCTGCCTATGAGGCAGGGTGAACAGGGTTTACTTCCCCAGCAGGTAGGATGGAAGCATTTTGGGGCCTTTCATTGAAAGTGACCCAGGTTTGATTCCCACTTTGGGTGACAGACCATGTTGAACTTGCACATTCTTCCCGTGCCTGTGTGGGTTTGCTTCGGTTTCTTGAATTGGCCATGAGAACTTGCCCTGTCGTGTGCAGGCCAGGTGGTTTATTTACGTCATAGGCGGTTTTACACAGATAGGATGTAACCACTTCGGAGCATTGATGCACATTCAACGGGTCGAATGTTCTCTGAATATGCCATAGGTTTTTTTTTAATGATATCTGACTCTAAGTATTTTTGTCTCAGTTAGGATTTTATTATTGTCTGCTCCAAAACGTGGAGCTCATCATTATCTGTGATAATGGGGACTGCAGATGCTGGAGAATCCAAGATAACAAAGTGTGGAGCTGGATGAACACAGTAGGCCAAGCAGCATCTCAGGAGCACAAAAGCTGACGTTTCGGGCCTATTCGGAAGAAAGATTGCCTAAATACCCGAAACCCAGGTGTCAGCGAAAATGACTTCAAATTGCATTTACTGAAATCGCAATTTCCCTGTACCAATTTTATTCTTCCAAAGTAAAGGCTGTAACTTTCATTGTGGAGACAAGGCCATAGTCTGAACACAGCCACTGCAAACATATCCATTTCACCACCTATTTGCCCAGGTAGCGGATGCTCGCAAAAAGGTTCTGCAGCCTGCTTGCCACGTGTTTTGTTTAATTTGCAGTGTCACTTGTGTTCCTATTTAGAAACACAGGCAGGTCGAGCCTAATGTAGCCTTTCTCTGTTGTAAACAGGCGATAGCTTTACAGCACCATCATTGCATTAAATATTGGTTGGGGATTCCAGGCACTAGGTTTTGAAGCCAATGAGTTCATATCTTAACATCATTGATCTCATTGTGTTCAAACTTTAACCAAGCATTTATAGTAATAATTTGTCAACCTCGGGAGAAATGCTTCCAAACTCACCTGAAGAATTTTGATTTTATGGGTCTTGAAATTTTACGTAGAAGGAAGGGAAGTTGGCCTCGAAAATGTTTAATACCGAGATCTGCGCACACATAAAATGATTGTGGTTGGCCATCCGAATGCTTCCCGACACAGGGCTGTCTGACTCTCAGTGAAGTTTCTTTAATAAACTCTCCCAGGGACTTACAGCTGCTCCATGATTTTATGTGGTATGAGCGGTGATGGCCTTCAACTATTGTGATGCAATAATGATGCTGGTTCCTGAATTAGTTGTGTGTCACGTGGTACTGAATCGTTCAGTGAGATGTAATTACATCCCCGGGTATTTATATTTGTACATTACAGTGACGGGCACTTGGTGTCTGACCTTAAGTGATACAAGTCTGTGGACACTATATTTCTATCAATGACATTCATGGCGCTTTTTCTCGATAAAGTTTGAGAAATATTGTCTTGCTGTTTGACTTTGTGGACAATAACTGGAAAATGGGAATAGAACCCAGTCGGTGTTTTTTTGTAAACCCCGCAAAGATCATTTATGCCTCGTTTTGTCTGTCCTGGATCCATCCCATGACATACAGACTAGAATCAGTCCCCCAGAAGCAAGGTTAGAGCCGAATGTATGGAGAAGAAGGAGTTAAATTCGAGGAGCAGAGGGTTGACACAATGAAGTCGACAAGGGTGGAAGGAGGGAGCCAGAGCGATGGACAGATGGAGACAGGGGAAATTTGTTTAGAGGGACAGAGGAAGAGAGAGGGAGAGAGGGAGACAAACAGGGATTAAGCTTCGACATTTGTTCTCAGTCATCATTTGGAAATCATTGCGGGATGACCACTTCCTAAATTCCGCACAACAACGGGCGCAAGCATGGGGCTTGTGGCGCAACGGTAGCGCGTCTGACTCCAGATCAGAAGGTTGCGTGTTCAAGTCACGTCAGGCTCATTGTGTTTATTTAGAAGCTCAATTCCCCATAGTTCAAAATAACAGCACAATGTATTCTCTGTGGCTGTATATCGTTCAATTTCTTCTTTCGATTACATGCTAAACCTTGTTGCCAGATTCAGTTGTGTTTCATGTTTCAGGCAAGTGGTGTATCCATTGGTTGGGCAAGCATTGTTAGGGCGACATGGTGGCTCAGTGATGGGCACTGCTGGCTAATAGCCCCAGTTATGTGGCTTCAATTGTACTGCCCAGAAATTGTCTGCGCGGGTAACCTCCCACAGTCCAAAGATGTGCAGACTAGGTGGATAAGCTGTGCTAAATTACCTGTAATGTTCAGGGAGGGGGAGATTTGCTGGGTTGGAGGGGGGTTGGATCGAATGGCCTGTTTTCAGAGTGTCTGGCTTCTATGACAATTGCCTGAAATGCCCATTTCCTTCAGTGTGAGAAATAAATCATGAACTGTTTACCGTAAGGTTCAAATATACAGCCGTCTTCCTCTGAGCAGTTGTTTGGTTCATTTGGTGACAGCACAGTGTGAATAAACATTACACTGACAATTTAGGACTTATTGTACAGACACCTAATTTTATGTTTCAGTCGATCAGGAGATTCTTCCATCCCCATCCTTGTCTGCCTTCCAGAGAGACCACTGTCTCCGCGACTCCCTTGTCCGCTCCACACTCCCCTCCAACCCCACCACACCCAGCACCTTCGCCTGCAACCACAGGAAGTGCTACACCTGCCCCCACACCTCCTCCTTCACCCCCATCGCAGGTACCAAGATGGCTTTTCTTATTAAGCAGTTGTTGACCCGCACATCTGCCAATGTAGTATACTGTATCCACTGTACACAGTGTGGCTTCCTCTACGTGGAGGAAACCATTCGGAGGCTTGGGGACCGCTGTGCAGAACACCTCCGCTCCGTTCGCAATAAACAATTGCACCTCACAGTTGCGAACCATTTTAACTCCCCCTCTTATTCCTCAGGCGACATGTCCTACTTGGGCCTCCTGCAGTGCCACCATGATGCCACCCGAAGGTTGCAGGAACAGCAACTCATATTCCACTTGGGAACTCTGCAGCCCAATGGTATCAATTTGGACTTCACAAGCTTCAAAATCTCCCTCTCCCCCCACCGCATCCCAAAACCAGCCCACCTCGTCCCGTACCCCCAATGCATCCCAAAACCAGCTCAGCTCGTCCCTGCCTTCCTAACCCTCCTCAAGCCACACTTCCATTTCCCAGCTGCTCACCTCTTCCCACCTCCTTGACCTGCCCGTCCTCCCCAGACTGACATATCCCCTCTCCATCTCCCCACCTATAGTCTCCTCTCCACCTATCTTCTCCTCGATCCATCTTCGGTCCACCCCCCCTCCCAATTTATTTCAGACCCCTCCACCCATCCCCCTCTCTGATAAAGGGTCTAGGCCTGAAACGTCAGCTTTTGTGGTCCTGAGATGCTGCTTTGCCTGCTGTGTTCATCCAACTACATGCTTTGTTATCTTGGATTCTGCAGCATCTGAAGTTCCCATTATCACTGATCCAATTTTAACCTCACTGCGAAGCCTCTTCCAGGGATGCCAAACCTGAAGAAGTTACCCTCCTCCCTCCCGCCTGCTGTGTTCATCCAGCTTCACACCTTGTTATCTGAGGAATATCTGAATTTCAGGCAGGACGACAGGTCAAGGGGGCGGGTTGAGGTTAGTAGGTAGGAGATGGCGATGGGGCTTGTGGTGGGAATGATGGGAGGAAGGACAGGTTAGGGAGGCTGGGACAAGCTGGGCTGGTTTTGGGATGCGGTAGGGGGAGGAGCGATTTTTAAGCTTGTGGAAGCAGCCCAATGGTATCAATGTGGACTCCACAAGCTTAAAAATCCCTCCTCCCCCTACTGAATCCCAAAACCAACCCAGCTTGTCCCGGCCTCCTTAACCTGTCCTTCCTCCCACCTATCCTATCCTCCCACTTCAGGATACAGAATTGGATTGAAAGTAAAAGGCAAAAAGATGGTGATGGAGGGTTACATTTCACACTAGGGGTCTGTGACAAGCAGTGTGCTGTAAGGATTGGCGCTGGACCCACTGCTCTTTGTCCTTTTATGAACATGATTTGGATGTGAAGATAGGAATTATGGTTAGTGAATTTGCAGATGACACCAAAATTGGAGGTGTAGTGGACAGTGAAGAAGGTTACCTCGGAGTGTAACTTGATCTTGATCAGATGGGGCAATGGGGCGAAGAATGGCAGATGGAGTTTAATTCAGATAAATGTGACAAGCTGCATTTAGGAAATGCAAATCAGGGGAGTGCTTAGACACTTAATGGTAAGGTCCTGGGGAGTGTTGCTGAACAAAGAGACCTTGGAGTGCAGGTTCATAATTCCTTCAAAGTGGAGTCAGAGGTAGAGAGTTTGGTGAAGAAGGTGTTTGAGATGCTCGCTTTGATTGCCCAGTTCATTGAGTGGAGAAAATTAGGAGCTCATGTTGCAGCTGTATAGGACATTGGTTAGGCCTCTTTTCTGATATTGTGTTCAATTCTGGTCTCCCTGCTACAGGGAGGATGTTGTGAAATTTAAAAGCGTTCAGAAAATATTTACCGGGATGTTGCCAGGGTTGGCGGGTTTTAGGCTATCGAGAGAGGTTGAATAGACTGAGGCTATTTTCACCCGAGTGTCAAAAGTTTTATCAAATCATGGGAGGCATTGATGGGGTGAGTAGACAAGGTCTTGCCCTCGGGGTCGACCAAGAGGCATAGGTCTACCAAGAGGCATCGGTCTAACGTGAGAGGGGAAATATTTAAAAGGGACCTAAGGGGCATTTTCTTTTCAGCAGAGGGTGGTGAGTGTATGGAACTTGCTGTCAGAGGGTGTGGTGGACGCTGGTACAATTACAACATTTAAAAGCCATCTGTGTGGGTATATTAGTGGAAGGAATTAGACGGATGCGGCTCAAATGCTGGAAAATAGAATTACATTAGTTTAGGTTTTCTGGGAAGCATGGACGAGTTGGTATTTCTACCACTCAAAGACTCTGCAAACTCTAATTTCACTCAGAATCAAAAAAAATTACCACATCTCAGATGGAGCCGTGCGGCTCACCTTCGCGATGCTGGCGCTCCACAATGAGGAAATGCATATCTCTTTTTGTTTCAGTCACTTGCCTTATCCCTGTAACTGTAAGAGGGGCACTCTCGGCGGCATGGCGTGGGCTGGGAACCCCGGAGAGGGACACTCTCGGCGGCATGGCGTGGGCTGGGAACCCCAGAGTGGGACACTCTCGGCGGTGGCGTGGGCTGGGAACTCCGGAGAGGGACACTCTCGGCAGCATCGTGTGGGCTGGGAACCCCGGAGAGGGACACTCTCGGCGGCATGGCGTGGGCTGGGAACCCCGGAGAGGGACACTCTCGGTGGAAGTATGCCATAATACCGGAGAAGGAAAGTGGGATTCTCTTTGTTATTTATTTTTTTCAAGTTTTATTCTCAGTCAAAGTGAATAATGTCTATGTATAAGCGACATTACACACTTTCCGCAGTATTTTTATATTGAATACTTATGACAACAAAGTATATTTTGTTCCAACTCTGCACGTTGCTACTTTTAACATAGCCATCTGATTCCCTTTTATATCGAGTGAATCTGACTCTGTCAGTCTGAGACAATGTTTTCCAGGGGGTTACCGCTCCCTGTGTGTAAATGTTCTTCCCCACATCACTTTTATTTCTTCTCCTCATGGCTTTAAATCTCTGCCTAACCGTTCTCGATCCTTTCAGACATGGGAGCATTCTCACCGTCTTATTTCCTTTGTCCATAGCCCTCATATTTTGGAAAGTTTCAATCAGACCAGCTCTCACTCTCCTATTCTGCAAGGAAATGTCTCAATTCTCCAAACTGCCTTTATCGCTGACATTTCTTATACACAGCGCTATTCACGGGAACCTATTCAGCGCTGTCTCCGATTGCTCCACCTCCCCACTAGCTGATGTTTCACGCCCAGAACTGAGCAACAAACAGCTGGAGGATTCACTCAGAGTTGGATTGTGTGCGCGCACATTACGACACGTTTGTTTTTGTTTTAACGTGTTTCCCTTTGCCCTGTTCGCCACAATGATTGCTCTGCCCCATCCCCACTTCAGCCAATCCAACCTCATTTAGCGAAGCTGCTTTCTCGAAAACTGATTGCAACTCTTGGCAAAAGTGATTACTTTTGATTTTGTTATAACGGGGACTGTTCGACACCCTTGCGTTAGACAGACTGACAAGAATTGGCTTTCAGCTCCACTCGATAGAAATGCATAAAATGCAAGAGAAGGAAAGTTTGGCAAATAGCAGCGAGAGTGGAATCTGACCCAACACGTGCAAAGCACAAGAGATTAACAGTTCATTTTCCTAACCCCTCAGCCGTCTCGTCACTGAAACCAAAGTTTACCATATGACCATGTTTATCTCATATCTCCAAACAGCTGAGTAAATTGTGCAGAGCAGCAGCTACCTCTCCTAGTATTAGTAACATGATAAACAGCAGACCACGATTCTGAGATGATGGTATGACGTCTGCAGGATGGGACTATCGAGCTCTCAATGAGACACTTCCTCATGTAAGTGAAGCACAATTTTTTAAAAAATGCTCAGGGTCAAGATCTGTTGAATCAAATTCTGTGAAGAGTTGAAGCCGGTGGAATGAAAAGCGCCGTGACAGCGGGGACTTAACGTTGTCTGTGAGGAATTGTCTTTCAGATTCAAGGAGAATATACAGTGTTGTTCCCAAATGAACTAAACAACGCAAAACGCCGCAGAAACTAATGTCTTCCAACGGAGTGTGTTTTGGTTAACATTACCATTTGTCATTTTCCTGACCATGATGCTTCAAGAATCAATGGTTTATATTCATAAATGCTACTCTGGGCAAGGTTTGATCTCGCAACCTCGGCATTTCACACATCTATCTCTGTGTGTCTTCTTGCAATATTAATTGATCCCAAAATATGATACTTCAGCACACGTTATGAGAAAAAGACGGGAATAACAGTCACGGCTGTGATTCGAATTTGAGTCAATATTGCTATGGCCGCAACACAGAGTACTAATCACAACGCAATCAGGGCGCAACATATTGACCAGACACAGAGTGAAAAATAATTCGGTGCTCGAGAACATGCCAGGAGCAGTGTCAGACGCACAATATGAATAATTGGCAAACAGCAGATTGAGATGGAGAACACAGAATGGCAGGAATCTATGCAGTTCGTGGTTCGAGAGGATATGAAAGCTCTGTGTTGAACCTGTAAAAGATTGAGATGAAGTGATTTCTACAAATAAAAACACATTAAGAACTCGTGGGATAGTGCAGCTGAACAGTGTTGAAGTACAAGGTCATTTGTGATCTCATTGAACGGTGAGCTGTGCTTGAAGTTGGCAATTTATGTCTGTGGGATGAACGTCAGTTGATAGAATTGTTCCAAATTGAAGTGTTCACTGTATTGAGGAAGCTGAGGAAGATGCAGAGTAAACTCATTCAGATGTGACTTCTGGGGCAGCAAATACCTTTCCTGCAGCACTGGTGAAATTGTACAGCACAGAGGAGAAACGTGGTGCATAGAATTTGGGTTGTTGGGCCCAGCAGCCTTTCAGAAGACAGGGCTTACTTGGATGTAAGACATCAGAGCAAATATGGATGGTCTTTACTGGTATATAAAGGCATCATAAAATAAACTGGAACAGGATTGACTCAAATTTAAAGACATTGGAAAAGACACAGATTGGGTTTACTCTGACATAACGACATTTTTCAAGTAAGCGGATTACTGGGCTGAGGGAAACCGTGAAGGAACGCACGGGTAGAAAACAGGAAAGACTGAGTGGTTATCAATCACCAATTTACCAGATGGTGGGAGGTTGGTGAGAGCAGATTGATGGGAAATACCCCGTTTTGAATGAGTCAAGTGCAAGAGTTCAGAGATTCAAAGTCAACGATGAGCGACAAAGAAACGTTTGCAGCAACATTTTTATTTAGTCAGAGCTATTCAAATCGGGAACGATTTTCGAGAAAAAAAAGCGAAGCTGATTCCAGAATTTTTAAAAGGCAAGTGTAATAACTAGATAATTGTAACCGAATAAGACTAAGTATAAAAAGAGCGTGTGGTTTTTATCGGTGCAGCAGCCTGTTCCATGTGTACTATTAGCAATCACAAAAGATCTGAGCTGTTTGGTTTAGCTCTCCAGAACTCTGTTCTTTACCGCAGCACTTAAACTGTCTTTTCAACTTGGCACCAAAATTTGATGACAACATTCAAAAGGCCCATTGAGAAAAAGCGAATTCCCTTCGATTGTTATAATGACCTGTGCCAGTTTGCAGGGAAGTGAATAATATGAAACAGATTAAATAACCATTCCCAGAATTTAAACCAGTGGAGGATCAGAAATATGAGAATGGTCATTGAACTGAAAGCCCAACTCTGTTTCTCTGTCCACAGATGGTTCTTCACTTGGGGAATATTTGCAGCTTTTTGATTGATAATTAAGAAATTTCCCAGGGATAGAACACTGCCCACAGTCAAAAACTGTCTTTTTTTTCTCTGATAAATTCCATTTTACTCAACATTGCTGTGTGATATTTCCCACACCCTGATGTCCCAACAATCCCTGCCCCACGTCACTAAAAGCTGCGCCGGGTGAGGTTGGAGCTCACAGCCTCGGCATTTCACGCGCCTCCATACCGTCAGAGAAGGACCGCGCGCTCACCAATTGCATCACTGGAGCCACAGCGTAGCCCCATGCGCTCACTGCCATCCCCATTTCCGGTTGTGACTTCCTGGCTGGGCCAATGAGTTTCTCTGTTTCTGGGCCTGGCAACTGGGGTTATATGGTTGTCTGCAGCAGTGGTTACATCCTTATGTGAGAGAGCTGGTGAAGAATCCGATATAATCTGCATTACCATTGAAAAATACATTTCAACACTCGCCTGCACTATCACCTGAGTCTTTGATATTTTGTAGAAATTTATCAATTTCAGTCTTTAACATACTCACTGATGGAATTTTCACGGCTTCTGAGAGCATCAGAGTTAAAGATTCCAGCCTACTGTGAATCCTCATATTACGGTGCACTGCTTGGAAAGTATTCCTGTTGTGTAGCTAGTGCTGTTCCTAACATACCCTCTGCCACTGTCATTTTTGGCAAAACTAGTGACCTCCCATGTGCGGCGCCGTGATTGTATAGTGGTTAGTGCTCTGTGTTGTGGCTGCAGAAATCTTGATTCAAATCTGAGTAAGGGCAAAGGGTATTTACTGCAATATATTTCATTCCTTGTGACACATGCTGCAAAAATGCATCAAACACTTTTCCGTGAAAATATTCTTCGAGGAGATGACATTCTTCTCTCAAATCCACGTTCTCTCACATATCTGTGTTTGATGAATCAGAATTCACACCCACATTTCTCTCCCTCCCACAATCACAAACTCTCCTTTATGTTTCTCTTTCCAGTTCACTGAGGCACTGTGCAACCTAACATTTGTTTTCACATTGACATTGTTCACTCTGTCCTGTTGCAGTCATTGTTGCTGTGTGAACGTGCCCCGTCTTACCACCAGGAACTTTAAACCAGTCAATCCTTTTAGATACTGTGGTTGCGAGATTAAAACTCACGTTGCATTTTTACTGACATGGGCCAAAGATTATTGGAACATCAGACTTAGGAAATCAACAGAGGGCAATACTGAGCAAAATAGACTTCATCGTTAAATACCAGTTTCTCTCGCTTTCTGCATCATTTATTTCATTTGTTTATTCGACGAGTGCTTGAGTATTGTGTGCAGTTCTGTAATTCACATTATTGTGGAGATGTGATAGCACTAGAAATGGTACAGAAGAGATTTACCAGGATATTGACTGTGCCAAAGAGTTTCAGTTACGAAGAGAGATTGAACAGACTGTGATCATTTTCCTCAGAGCAGAGAAGATGTAGAAAGTAATGAGTTATATTGATAGGGTAGACTCAAATAAACACTTCCCCTTGATGGAGGGATCAAGCACCAGGGACCGTCTATTTACAAAGGAGGAAGGTTTGAGTAAACGTGCGGAAAAACTTTTTCAGCCAGCGGGTATTTGGAATCTGGAACCTCTGCCTGTAGGTGTCCGAGAGGGAGATATCCTGATAATTTTAGGAAGCATTCAGATGTGAATTTGTGATGCTAAGGCATTGCCGGCTGGGGGCTCAGCGACAGAGATAGACTTCGGATACTTAAGCGTTTGTATTTGATTGGTACACACGTAAAGAGCTTAAGGGGAAATTGGGCTTCAGGTCCTGGGTTGTGTAGTGGTCAGTTTCCGTGTCTCCCTCGCAGGGGCCTGGTTTCACTTCCCAGCCCAGGAAAATACAAGCATTTGTGGGGACCGTTTCGCGAAATTTTGATTTCACCTTCAGCTGATGTCTGCACGCAGTTTTCATGTTTTCACCATGTATGTGTACAAGTGTTCCAGTTTCTTCCTCCAATCTAAACTTATGCAGGACAATTGGCCCTGGGAAATTGCCCCATTGTGTGCAGGCCAGGTAGTTCAGCCATCGTAAGTGTGGGTTTATAGCGATTGGTGGGTGTCACTGTATTATACTTGGCTCTGTGTGAGAATGGCCACTGCTTCATTTTGGGCTCAGAGGTATAATGTTCACTCTTTCATGTTGGACTCTGCGCGGGAATGCTCAATGTTTTATATTGGACTCTGAGAGGATGTTGCTGGTTTATATTGGGGAGATTGGTCACGGTCTTATATTGAGAACTGGGGCAGAATGTGCACTGTTGTATATCGGGCTCTGGGGGAGATTGGTTACTGGTTGATCTTGATCCCCATTCTACTTCTCCTGTACTTTTGTGGGGATGATATGTGCTGCAACAAACACTTGCAGACCTACAATCAAAACAAAAATGAGCGGCAAGTTGAACATGTATTTTCAGACTCAGTGACTAACAAATGCTATATGTCTGTGAGAATGTGCATTTCGATGAAGGTAGTACGAACTGCACGACATTTCTGGGATTTAGATTTTCACGCTGGAATATGATTCGGTCCCTTGATCGAAACAGAATAATATTCCGGTGTAAGTGAAATATGATTAGCACCGGATGGCAGAGAAAATGCACAAAGCAGAGCGAGCTGCATACAAGATGTCACTGTGAAATTTACTTCTAGCTATTAAACTTGTATTGCAAAATAAGCAGTCGGGAAAAATCCTTTGTGTCCAAAGATAAGCAGGTTTAGAATCCGAGAGCTGCAGGTCCGGTTGTGAAATTGTTCTCAAAGCAGTGAATGTACGAGCCGCACGATAATTCCTTTCACCTTCCTGGCCTTTCTGATGAGCCAGTCATATTGCATTGAAGATTTCCACTTTTGAGCAAGAACAAATACCAGAAGTCACACAACGCCATGTTGTCCAAGGGATTGTCTCAGATTTTTTTTCGATGATGCTATGGGAGCACAACAAAATCAAAAGCACAGGCAAAGACTTCGAGGATCCCTGTCCTGTTCGCCCATTTCTTCTCCGCTTGCCTTTGTCCAGCTACAATATCAATTTCTCACCAGATGCCGATACCCCTTAATTCAAAACAAAAATCAATGGAAAGCTGAACGCACCTTTCGAGACTCGGTTAAGCAATGAATGTAATGTGCCTGTGAGACACTACAAATTGGTATGCTTTGATAACGAAAACATGAAATGCACGACATTTGTGGAATTTAGATTTTTGCTTTCGTAAATGATTTGGCTCATTGTTCGAAACAGAATGCCTTTCTAATCATATTGACAGAATGTAAAAGGCAATCAGGGCCCTCAAAGAGGTGCTATCAGGATGTGATTGCTCTTCCGAATGTGAAAAGCTCTGAGTCATCTTTGTGTCCCTAGTTGCTGGCTGAATAAGATAGCATTTCCTTCATCAGAGCTGTATGTGCCTCACTTTCTTCCTCCTCTCTATTTAGATTTCCTTCCTCCTCTCTGATAGCAAAAATAATGGATGCAATGTCATTTGGTAGGCTGACTGTCATAACCTCAGTTTCAATTCCCACACAGCTTAGGTTTCAAAGCACACCTTAGAGTTAGTGGCTCTATGACAGCGTGAGTCAAGAGGTTCTTCTGAGCCGGAAAATCCATTCATTCTTGTTGTTGAACAAATGACCCACCGATGTGTCCAGCGCTAAGAATTTCCCTACTCCAAAATATGATTGAAGACTTCTGGTTTTGATTCAGATATGGCAGACAGTTTCGGAAGTAAGCATCTGAGAGTCTAATTTGAGATGTACTTGAAAGAGAGGGTAAATCAGGAATCCGTGGTGCACTGTGCCACCAGCAAATCAGGCTCCCACTTGGCATCGTACCAGGATGACTTTGCACCTAAAGCAAACGTGAAACTATTACTCTGCCGAGATTATCAGAGCACGCCAAGTGCACTCTTAACATTAATGACCATCTGTGCAGGACAATTGATTGCATATTCAAGACCATATAGAGGATAGGAATTTAACAAAACTTGGCACTGCAGTTAATTAGAATTGTATTTATTTCGCCATAACCACAAATTTTTGTGCCCACTGACCTTTGTACAGCATGAGAGTTGCAGACATTCGTGTTTTACTTTTCATTTTTGAAACTTATCGATATTGCCCAGCTTTGTTGGCATTATTGAGAAATAAAGACAATCACATTAAATGGCTCAGAAGATGTTCACAAGGATGATGCCACAGTTGCGCAGATTGAACTGCAGGGCGAAGCTGAATAGGCTGGGCCTAATTTCCCTGCATCGTCAAAGGCTGAGGAATGGACTCAGAGAAGTTTATAACGGCATGAGGGACATGGGCAGGGTGAATGGTTGAGGCCTTTTTTCACCGGGTGGGCGAGTGCAAAACAAGAGACAAGTATTTGAGGAGAGAGGGAAAAACTCAAAAAGTAGCTGAGGGGCATTTTTCATGCAGAAGGTGTTGCACAGATGCAATGTCGTTTTTATTTAGCATGGTGAAATTACATCATTCCAAAGGCACCTGGATGCGTGCAGGAATTGAATGGGTGCAGAGGAAATAGGGCCAACTTTTGGCAAAGGGGCTAGGCGAATTTAGGATAACTGGTCGGCAAGGACAAGTTGCACCAAAGTGTCTGTTTCTGTGCTGTCCATCTGGACGATCCTGCAGGTGATGGATTCCCGGTTGAATTCTTTGTTTGCTGACCCGGTCGTGCTGCTCTCTGTGGTGCAAACAGTTAGCATCTTTGGCTATTGGACCAAAAGTTTGGTGGTTTGACCCCATCCATAGACGATGCATTCCCGACCTTGCAACCCTGATGACCATTGGCCTCAACAGATTGTCACTGAGGATTTTGCACGCAAGAAGATAACCATGTTAGCCCCTCAGATATCAAGTGAACCCCCAAACAGACAGCTCTTAACACGCAACCGAAGCAAAATTGACAAGGCGAACACAGTTCCAGACATGCCAAAGTGTGCATGCTATCTATGAGACAACCCAACGTGTCTGTGCCATGATCTGCTCACCCAAGTGAGAGTGGGGCAATTCCAAACTGTGCTTCCAATTCTACTCCCAGTGTAGTCCAACGCCACTTTACAGAAGCAGTTCAAATAGGGATAAGTAAAGAACATGATTAGAAGGACCCATGAAAAGTGACGATTAGCAATCACAGTCTCAAAGAGGCTGGGTTTCCCTTCCGATCAGCAATGTGGGTGTGCCTGCACGGCAACGATTACAGCAGATCGAGAAGGTGGTTCATTAGTTCCCTTCTCCAGGGCAGAAATGGAGGAAATGTGAGAAATGTACCAAAATTTCACCTGTCCACAACTGCAAATAACTGCGACTGGAATTAATGCAGGATTTCATTTCACAGCAGCAGTGGTACAGCGATCTCCACTTGCTTTCAGTTAAAAGACGGAACAACGCAACTTGCCTGGAACATGAAGCAGCAGTGCAATCTGCTTGTTCCAGCATCTGCAGTTCGCATTATCTCTGTTCCTAATATCATGCTGGAGACATTCCATGCCACGGCACCATGGAAACATGGTCTGGAGGCTGATCGATGGAGGATCTGTGCTGTCCTATATCATAGAACAGTCTGCGAGCAGCAAAGTCATTTTGTTGCATTCAACATAAATGCAGCTCATCCCGACCGTGCTTTGGCAAAACCTCTGCCTCCTCAGGGACTGACAACTCAGACCAGCACCTGACACCACGACAAGCCGTTTGCTCAGATATGGCATTTTCCGATGCTAATACCGCAAAAGAACAACAGCGAAGGCACAGGGAAAGGCTTTGAGAGTGCCTATCCGTCTCGCACATTTTCTTAGCTGCTCAGGTATGCCGAGCTACAGTATCAAATCACCCCCAGATACCGATTGTCCACCAACCAAAACTAACATCAATGGAAAGATGAATCTGCCTCGTAGGGCTCTGTCGAGCAACAAATGTACTGCGTCTGTGAGAAACTGTATTCGGTTATGCTTCGATAAAGAAAATATGAATTGCACGACATTTCAGGAATTTGGACTTTCACTTTGGAAACTGATTTCACCCATTCTTCGAAATAAATAACTGTCGCATTTACACATAACATAAAAAGCACCGGACGACAGAAAAAATGCACAAAGCTGAGCAGGCCGTCCTATACTAGATGATAATGTGCAGCCATTCGAACGTCAATGCAGGTATGAGGTAACTTACCCTTGTCTTTCTCCTTAACTGTGCATTTTTGTCTGCAGAGCTTTCCAAACCTGGACATGACCAAATGTCAGACTTCTGGCGTGGACTCATGCATATTGAGACATGGCAGACCACAGCAGAATTTGGCATTTCAGAGACTAATTTTGAGATGTATTTGAAGAAGAGGGTAAATCAGGAATCCATGGTGCACTGTGACACCAGCAAGTCAGGCTTCGGCTTGACATTGAACCAGAATGCCTTCGCACATAAATCAAATGTGAAGCTATGACTGCAGAAATTATCAGAGCACGCTAAATGTACTCTTAAAGTTGTGACCATTTGTGCTGTACAAATCAGTGCATCTTCAGGACCAGAATGAATAGAAAATTAACAAAACTTGTCACTGCAGTTAATTGGAATTGCATTCCTTTTGCCACAACAGCAGAGATGGCCAAATAAATTCAAAACAAGCATGACTGGCGGGAAGAGCACACAGCAATGTTTTGTCTATGTTAATGCTGAGGCCCGTGGTTGGTCAAATAGAAGCAAACGCTGCTGCTTTTGACTGGGTTTGAGGCAGGGACTTTTAGCCTTTGAAGCAAATGTGATATCCACCACACTACACAAACACCACATACAGGCCTCATTCCCGCCGACTTTCACACAGTATTGAAATTTGCAGACCTTCACATTTTACTTTTCATTTTTAAACAGATTCATGTAGACCAGCTTTGTGGAGAAACAATTATTGAGAAATAAAGAAAATCACATAAAATTGTTCAGAAAATATTCACGAGTTTGTTGCCAGGGTTGCACAGTCTGGACTGTAGGGCGAAGATGAATCGGCTGGGCCAAAATTCCCTGCAACCTCGGAGGCTGAGGAATGGACTTAGAGAAGTTTATAAAGTCATGAGGGATATGGAGAGGGTGAGTGGTCAGGAACATATATTTAAGGTGAGGGCAGGGGAAGTTAAACAGGAGCTGAGCGGCATTTTTCACGCAGAAGGTGGTGTGTGTATGGAATGGACTTCCAGAGGAAGTTGTGGAGGCTGGTGAAGTTACAACTTTTCAAATTCATCTGGTTACGTGCATGTAGGTTTTAGAGGGAGCAGGGCCAAATGTTGCCAAATAGGGCTGGATGAACTTAGGATAACTGGGAGGCATGGGCAAGGCGTACTGAAGTGATAATATCACCAAAATGTTGAAGTTTTCTGCAACAAAATGTAGACAGAAGTGGAGAATCTTTTCCACAGTTTTACAGGGTAATTGTGAGATGACATCGAGACAGCTGTTGGCATAAAGACATTAAAAGCAATCCAGAGAAGAGCCACTCAACTAACTCCTGTGAGGAGCGTTTATTTTCAGAGGAATTCTTGATCAAATTGACCCTGGATCTTGGGTGGCATCATGGTTCAGTGGTTGGAACGGCTGCCTCACAGTACCAGGGACGTGGAATTGATTCCACCCTCAGGGAACTGGCTGTTTGCATGTTCTCCTCGTGTCTGTGTGTGTTTCGTCTCACAGTGCAAAGATGTGCTGGCTGGGTGGATTGTCTCCATACCATTTAGGAATGTGCAGATTAGGGTAGTGAGTCTGGATGAGACGCACCGAGGATCGCTGTGGACTTGTTGGGCTGAAGAGCATGTTTCCTCAGTGTAAAGGATCCTACGTCTATGACTTCAGGCGAATAATACTTGAACTTTTTTTAAACCCATAATATTCTGAGCAGTGGTTTCAAGTTGAATGCTGAAATGGATTTCACTTTGTGCGACAGATTTCCATTTGTGGATGGGCTATAAAACTGAAGAATATCCCAATTAAAACAATTGTAATTTCTTTTAACCTCCTCAAAGGGTCGTGTGTTTGTGTCATTTTCTTCCCAGAGAAGCTGAATGACAGGTTATTAAATATTCTTAAGGCAGAGGCAGACATCTTTCTGACTAAGAATGACAGACTAACATTAGAAGGCAGGCAGGAAATCGCACTTAAGGCTGCAATCAGATCATCCATGACCGTTTTGCTTGGTGGAGCTCGTTCTAGTTGTCCAATCACTTACTCCTGATCTTAGTTTGTACAGTGTCTTTTGGAGGGAAAGATAATGAAAGCATTCTCATGACCACGAAGGCTCTACCTTTCAGAATGATGGGCCTGACTTCCAAATGTGAATTTTTAACAGCATTGGGAAAATATTTGGAAAGTTTCATGGTTTTACAGAGAGATACAGACAGAGGACGACGGGAAAATGTCATTAAAACTGCTTTAGAAATCAGACCGGGTCGAACGTATTTATTTAATGGAGCAGATTCCTTTCATTTGAGTTTGCAAATTGAGTTCCATTAGCAAGGCCACTATTTATTACCTGTGATTAATTTCCATGCAGAATATGGTGGTGAACCCCAGTGGTCCTGATGCAGGGACACTAAGAGATATGTTACAGAGAGAGGCACAGGGTTCTGAACAAGTGACAGAGAAGGGGCAATGCTATTGATGCAAGTCAGAATATTGTGTTATTTTGGAGAATGTATTCCCCACCACGTGAGGCTCACAAGCCATGGAAGTGGTGAGACTACATTTTCTGTTTTCAGGGCACACAAACAAGCCCCTCAGCTCAATATGTCTACACCAGGCCAAAACACCAAATTTTATTAATCCCACTTACCTCGAGGTCCACAGTCTACTAGGTCCTAATATTTAATGTGCTCATCCAGCTACTACATAAGCGTTGTAGTATCTGTGAGCTGAGCTGTCAGTTGGTCTTTTATTTAAATTTATGCATGAAGTGAGTTCTGCAAATAGATCACACAGTTTCAAAGACAGCCGTGAGCTCATCGATCAATAAAACTCTCTGCCTTCTTCAATAATGGTGAGAAAGTTGGAGTTTACGTTTAATTCATTTGGAAATTTACCACAGCGGGACCAGCAGTAGTTTGCTTGAATTTCGAGTCCAGTTTGTGTTGAAGCATCCACAGTGTTGTTGGGAGGGAAGCTCTGCATTGCATGTTGCATGGCAGTGTTGCTGGGAGTAAGTATCCCTGGTGGTGGAAGGAAGTTAAAATGTTGTTGCATCTGTGCTCATACAGGTACCAGAGGATTTCCCGTCATACTCCTGCTTCGTGCCATGTAGATAATGGAAAGATTTTGAGGAGCTTTAGGAAGTGAGCTGCTTGCCCCAGAATTGTTAGTATCTGACGTGTTCGTTTAGCTTGTTGGTCCAGTTGACTTTCTGTCAACATTTACGCATGGAATATTTGCTTTCGGAGATTAATTATTCCACTGAATATCAAGGGAAGGTTTTTGCATTATCTTCTGTTGGAGATGATTGTTGCTTGATCATTTAGACGAACTTTTCTTGTTAGGCATTCATCAGCTAAACCAGAAAGATGTGCACATATTTCAGAATAGGGACGTTGACAGCTGAAGTACCTGATTGCGAATCATGCTGAGGAGTGAGTTTCAGTTCAATTGGGTTGCTGGTGTTTTCTTCCCTTTTCAGTGTGGTCTGATATTTTGAGAACATTCACAATCCAGACTCTCGCACGAACATTCTCTTTGGAAGCACATTTTTACCTAAGAAAAACGTGGAACAGAATCATGGAAACAGTCATAAAGGTGATTAGCACAGCGGGAGAGGGGCGAGTCACTACAACTGGCAGGAAAACTGAACCTTTTTCAAAGTAAGCACATGGGAAGAAGGAGTTTATTCTTCTTTAGAATAATAACCATGTTACAGGTATGAAAAGGTTGAACTCAGTGGCACAGAAATTTCGCGATCTGAAAGGAGCTGATTGAATGACATGGGGAGCACAATCTCAAAGTAATGCCGTGTTCCTAACAAAGGTTGGGATCACAAGCATCCAGTCAGCTCTTGCCTATCTGAAACTACAGACCGAAATTTGTAAACATGATATTTCTTGATATTTTGAACAGGACGCATTCTTCCATGAGATTTGGAGGGCACTAGGAAGGGCAGAGTTTATTTGCCATGTCCAATACCTTTGGAGAAAGTGAAAGAGAGCTGTCTTCTTCAACGTGTTCTCTGTAAGTGGTGCAGGTGTACACGCAGAGCTGTGTGTAAAGAGATTCCAAGGTTTCTTCACTAATGATAATGATAGAACAGCAGGTTTGTACCCAATCAGAATG
Source organism: Stegostoma tigrinum (assembly GCF_030684315.1). NCBI lineage: Eukaryota > Metazoa > Chordata > Chondrichthyes > Orectolobiformes > Stegostomatidae > Stegostoma > Stegostoma tigrinum. Next base: position 8,208 of record NW_026728061.1, on the reverse strand, counting down.
GCATGTGACTCGGAAGACAACTTGCAGGGGTTATTTTCCCATTGTTCACTCGAGAACATTACCAGGGCAGGACTTTCTCCAAATAACACTCATCACAGTTTTGCTCAGGGACCTTCATGCTACACTCAGTCAGGTGCTACTTTGGTGACAAGAAAGTCACTCTGATCTCACCTCAATTGACGCTGGGACATCGGTTGATACAATAAACAGCAAAAGAACAGAACACAGAATGTTTGAACAATGTACTCACTGCCCTCACAATATTAAAAAAAAGTTGATGCGTGGGCTGCCGATTCTGTGAGGAGACATTTGCCCTATTTGTGATAAGGCTGTTTGGTCAAGCATCATGTCAGAGGGACAAAAAGAAGCTCCACTTGAAACAAAGCTATCCCATTCCCGGTGTATAAGATAATGGCAAGCACAATATTATCTGTCTTTATTGGACATTGATCATTTCAACCTCATGATTCATTGATGATCAATGGTAATACAGAAAGCAACATTGCAAATGAGCAATGCAGCAGAATTATATAAACTGTGAAAAGAAAACATCCATCATTCTCCCTCCCCACGGAACTTCACGAAGGCAATTGACACTAGTAGATACGACGAAGAGCCACTGATATCAACGTCCAATCCAGCCAGTTGTTATTGTGAACTGAGCGTGCTGTATTGAAATGGTTTAATTGGAACTGTTTATTCAGTGACTGTGGTTGATGTCAGTCCCCGTGGATTCTAACTGTGCTGCAGGAGGCTTTCCCTCTCCCATTTTTAAAAGGACTCCATTCAATGAATTGTTCTGTAATAACACCTCCAACGCTGAAAGGGAACAGCAGCTACAGAGACAGGTTGAGGAGAGATCAGGCTCTGAGAACAATGGACTTGAATATTACAACAATGGATCAGAATCTGAGAACGATAGACTGGTTACAACAATGGGCAGGAGTTTATACTGGGGTCTTTTTTTAATCTTCCCTGGGATGGGGTAACATTACAATGGCGGATATATGGTCTGCTGATGACTATTCAGGCGCGTTACTATCCCATTCTCGCTGTTGTTGGTGTTCCTCGTAATTCTCTTTATCACTGTCCAATTATTAATTCCATAAAAGATGTTGAACTTCATTGCTATTTCTGTCATCTTTATTTGGAAAATACAGAATTATTGTCTTCAGTTTCAGTTATAAACTCTGTTCATTAACCTGAAAGCAGTACTGTTTATAACCTTGAGGAATTTTTCACTGAACTAATTGATGTTTCGGTATTTTCTCCATGACCAAATCTTTCCACTACCAGCTCCTTAATATCCTCAGCCTCCAACTCTGCATTAGTGTTGATGCTGAATGATCCACTCCTTGGTAAAATTCAGACTTTACTGTTCCAGCTCTCTTGTGACCACTCTCCCTGCGTCACAAGTATTTCGAGCACAAACTTGTTCCTGTCTCAAATTACTTCATGATAGGGACTCCACATCAGAATGGTAAAGTCACTGGACAGGTAATTTAGAGACGCTGATTGTTACATTAAAGACACTGTCTCAAATACTACAACATCTGATAAAAGAACTTAAATTCAAATAATAAGATTGGAATAAAAGTGAATTTCAATAATGCCAAACATAAACCCAGCAACATCTTGTTCAAAGGCCTAGCAGTATATATTAATATATAAGTTAATAATAATATATGGCATAGATGTAATATATATAGTTAATAATAAATATATCGGTCAAATGCAACTTAGTAACAATGGACTGAGGAGCAGGATTGTGTGATTAGATGATATGACACGGTTGCATCAGACACTAAGACTGTGGCTTATCTAGTTGTGTTCTCAGCCACACTTTCCTGTCGTCAATTTGATGTGCTTGATTCACTTTTCTACCAAATATCTAATCATCACAGCTTTGAATACATGCAAACACGCAGGCAACACAAACTTTTGGGGAAGAGACTTCCCTATCAAAGTGCCCTTTGAGAAATTTTCCTAATCACTCTTTTTTTGGAGGTTTGAGGGTCACTGTTCCCTTTTCTAGTCCCAGTCCGCTATTGGACACGACAAATTGTAAATGTAATCAGGTTGGTGAAATCTCCACATACCTAAGTTTCAGACTGGATAAGGTTCAGTATTAGGGACAAGTCAGGTAGACAACTTAAATTTGCAAAAAATAGCAAATCTGTTTCCAAAGAAAATTTACTGAAGCTATGATGGAAAAAGATAAATGACAAACAGTTTGAACACTGAAAATGTAGACATCAATACTGATATTTCTATAAATACTGAGAGACACAGAAATGCACACACTCAGACACACATGTATGCTCAAACACACACATGCACACAAGCATTGTCGCACACACAGACGCACACATACACCCATCTGAAGACAAACAGGAAATCAAAACAAAATCTGCAGGATATTAGCTTGAAAGAGCATTTTCCAAATAGCTAAACTCAAGTCGAGGAAAAATGAGACTGCCCCAAGAAGAATTCTGCCACTGAAGTTATTCTGCTACCACAATCTGCTGGCAACACAGTTTCTTCCTGAAAAGCTTTGATTTGGTTGAATTCCATTTACTTCAGTCGGGGGAGATTACAATGAATCCTCTTCAAGAATTCTCCACAAGTGATTAAGATCATGGATGGATTTTCAATTCTGATACATCACTGTGAGGAGGAATAGAGACAGAGGGAGAAATAGGGCATTGCTTCTCAAGTAGGTTACACTTTCTCCTTCGAAGAGCCAAAGCTTACAATAATGTGAACCAAACACCAAACTGGACCATGTGAGGTCTCCTTGAACATCGCCCGGACTGCATGATTCAATTCCTGTTTCCTTCACCATGTAGAAGCAATTTGTAATTTAAAGATATGTTTGTATGTGAACTTGTTATTTTCGTATAATAAATTCTTGGCTTCATACTGTCTGTGTTAAAATGAAAACACTGTTTTCTTAAAGTAAAATCCTTAGTTTTTGTCCCCCATCCAAGAGGAAATGTTCATCAACTATGCTCCTGATAGAGTTTCATAGAGATCTTATATAGTCCAACGTGAACATCTCTCATTCTCAGGCCTGAAGTGTTATGACTTGATAGAGGATTATAAAATAATGAGTGGCATGAATAAAGAGAATAATCAAAGCCATTTTCCAATGGTTGGAAGCCCAACACTCGAGAACATATGTTTATGATGATAGGGGAAAGATTTAAAAGAGTTTGTTAAAAAGGGTTTGTTCTTATCACGCATAAGGTGGTGCATGTATGGATTGAGCTGTAAGAGAAAGTGAAGGAGGTGGGTACAAGTTCAGCATTTCATAGGGTACATGAATGAGAAGGGTTTAAAGGGATATGGCCATAAGGCTGCCAAATGGAACTAGATCAGGTTGAGATTTCTAGTCAGCATGAATGAGTTGGGCTGAAGGGTCTGTTTCCATACTGTTTGAGTCTATGTCTCGACAATGTCTTCATGCCAGAAATGACTGAACAGAAAATCTCTGAAAAACTTCTAAATCAATTGATTTTTTTTCCAGTTTAGGGAATTATAACTGCTTATCTTTTCATCCAGAATGTAAGGAGGCATGGGAATCAGGGAAATTTGGCTGTCTGGTTACAAACCTGGCTATCCAATAGAAGGCAGAGAGTGGGAGTAGACGGAAAGTATTCAGTCTGGAGCTCAATGACCAGTGGTGTTCTGCAGGGATCTGTTCTAGGACCTCTGCTGTTTGTGACCTTTATAAATTACTTGGATAAGAAAGTGAAAGGGTAGGTTAGTAAATTTGCTGATGATACAAAGGTTGATGGAGTTGTGGACAGCGTGGTGGGCTGTTGTTGGTTGCAGTGGGACATTGACAGGATGCAGAACTGCACAAAGATTTGGCAGATAGAATACAACGCAGAAAAGTGTGAAGCAATTCATTTTGGAATGTCGAATTTGAATGCAGAATACAGGGTTAATGTTAGGCTTTTGGGCAGTGTGGAGCAACAGAGAGATCTTGGAGTCCATGTCCAGAGATCCCTCAAAGTTTCTACCCAAGTTGCCAGGGTTTGTAAAGAAGGTGTATGGTGTGTTGACTTGCATTGGCAGGGGCTTTGAGCTGAACAGCCAGGAGGTTATGCTGCAGTTCTATAAAATTCTGGTTAGTCCACACCTGGAAGGTTGTGTTCAGTTCTAGTCACCTGATTATAGGAGAGATGTGGAGGTTTCAGAAAGGGCGCAGAAGAGATTTGCCCGGATGTTGTTGGGCTGGAGGGCATATTTTATGAGGAAAGGTTGAGAAAGCAAAGGCTTTTTTCATTGGAGCAAAGAAGGATGAGAGGTGACTTGATGCAGGTGTACACGATCGTGAGAGGCATAGGTAGAATGAATCGTCATAGACAATTTTTTTCCCCAGGGCAGAAATAACTATTACGAGGGGGCATAACATCAAGCTGATTGAAGGAAAATGTTGGGGACATCTCAGAGGTAAGTTCTTCACGCAGAGAGTGACGGGTGCATAGAATGCACTGGCGGCCGTGGTAGTGGAGTCAGATACATTAGGGACTTTTAAGCAGCTCTCAGATAGGCACATGGAGGATAGTAAAAATGCAGGATGAGCTTGATGTTAGCAGCATAATATTTTGGCACAACATACTGGGCCAAAGGGCCTGGACTGTACTGTTCTGTTCTATGTTCAACATTCTATGTTTTAGATATTAGCCCATCATGTGGAGCTGTGCAGACCACATCACTGCATTGCACGGTATCACTGAGTTAGATGGCTGTCCAGTGAGTGGAAATTTGCAGCCAGTGTTGTAAGTGACAGGATGGACAGCTCCTGTCCATTTACAGCTCCATATCTCAAGTGTGCTGCAAAAAAGGGTGCTATGGATGTGAGACAAAGATGATGAGACAAGCAGTTTAAATACCAACAAATGGCAGGGGTTTGGGATATAGATGGAGCGGGAGAGATTGAGAGACAATATTATGGCAGTATGCGTTCACAGGGTTCAGAATTTTGAAGCCAAGGTACTTCCATAGCATCTTGCAACATGGGCCAGAATTTCCAGAAATGATGGCTGAATAGGATTTTGGTGTGAGTGGAGATGATGGCGGGTTTTGCTTTCGCAATTGTACTGCAGATTTGTACCGAGGAGTGGCTTCAGCACAGTCTTCGACTCTTAGGGCTGAATCTGACAACAATTTGACACAGTGATAATGAGAACTGCAGATGCTGGAGAACCAAGATAATAAAATGTGAGGCTGGATGAACACAGCAGGCCAAGCAGCATCTCAGGAGCACAAAAGCTGAAGTTTCGGGTCTAGACCCTTCATCAGAGAGGGGGACGGGGTGAGGGTTCTGGAATAAATAGGGAGAGAGGGGGAGGCGGACAGAAGATGGAGAAAAGAAGATAGGTGGAGAGGAGAGTATAGGTGGGGAGGTAGGGAGGGGATAGGTCAGTCCAGGGAAGATTGACAGGTCAAGTAGGTGGGATGAGGTTAGTATGTAGGAGATGGAGGTGCAGCTTGGGGTGGGAGGAAGGGATGGGTGAGAGGAAGAACAGATTAGGGAGGCAGAGACAGGCTGGACTGGTTTTGGGATGCAATGGGTGGAGGGAAAGAGCTGGGCTGGTTGTGTGGTGCAGTGGCGGGAGGGGACGAATTGGGCTGGTTTTGGGATGCAGTGGGGGAAGGGGAGATTTTGAGGCTGGTGAAGTCCACATTGATACCATTGGGCTGCAGGGTTCCCAAGCGGAATGTGAGTTGCTGTTTCTGCAACCTTCGGGTGGCATCATTGTGGCACTGCAGGAGGCCCATGATGGACATGTCATCTAAAGGATGGGAGGGGGAGTGGAAATGGTTCACGACTGGGAGGTGCAGTTGTTTATTGCGAACTGAGCGGAGGTGTTCTGCAAAGGGGTCCCCAAGCCTCCGCTTGGTTTCCCCAATGTAGAGGAAGCCACAAAGGGTACAATGGATACAGTATACCACATTGGCAGATGTGCAGGTGAACCTCTGCTTAATATGCACATCCCAGATGTCCAAGTTCTTTAAGGACCGCAACGTTCCCCCCACAGTGGTCGCGAAAGACCTCGACCGTGTCTCCCGCATTTCCCACCACACATCCCTCACATCCCGCCCCCGCCACAACCCCCCCTCGTTCTCACACACCACCCCACCAACCTCCGGATACAACGCATCGTCCTCTGACACTTCTGCCAACTACAATCCGACCCCACCACCCAAGACATTTTTCCATCCCCACCCTTGTCTGCTTTCCGGAGAGACCACTCTCTCCATGACTCCCTTGTTCGCTCCACACTGCCCTCCAACGCCACCACACCCGGCACCTTCCCATGCAATCGCAGGAAATGCTATACTTGCCCCCACACCTCCTCCCTCACCCCTATCCCAGGCCCCAAGATGACTTTCCATATTAAGCAGAGGTTCACCTGCACATCTGCCAATGTGGTATACTGTATCCATTGTACCCGGTTTGGCATCCTCTACATTGGGGAAACCAAGCTAAGGCTTGGGGACCGCTTTGCAGAACACCTCCGCTCGATTCGCAATAAACAACTGCACCTCCCAGTCGCGAACCATTTCCACTCCCCCTCCCATTCTTTAGATGACATGTCCATCATGGGCCTCCTGTAGTGCCACAATGATGCCACCCGAAGGTTGCAGGAACAGCAACTCACATTCTACTTGGAATTCCATTTGTTTCTGAGTGGATCTGTGTGCCTGGTGATCTGACAGTCTGTGTCGACCTGTGTGCCTCTCTGTGTGCATCTGTGTATGCAACGGGTCTCACAGTCTCTGTGGTGTTTCAAGTGATGTGATGTCTCCCTCCAAAAAAGACCGAAAGATCTGTGCATGCTGTAAATCAGGAACAAAAAAAACAAAAGTTTTTGGAAAAGCTCAGTAGGTCTGGCAGCATCTGTGAAGGGAAAAAAATGGAGCTAGCATTTCGGGTACGGTGGATCTTCCTCAGAACAGTTGTGCAATGTGGAAATGATTTATTTTTGATCATTATTCCTGACACAGTGTACACATTAAAGAGTATTTCCACTGCAATTGTCTCCAAGCAACTCCGAGCGAAACATTTTGTAATGAGACGAGATGGATTTATTTCACTTTCGGAAAATTGTAATGCTTTGTAACGCATCCTTACAAATTATAAGTGCGAAAGGATTGAAAAGCCCTGAAACAGACCCGATGGTAGTGGCAATATCTCAACATCATTACGTATCCGAAGAAACTGCTCTGTGCTTCTGAAGATATTACTCGAAGAAGAAAATATTTGTGCAATTTGAGAGATTCACAGGATTTTATGACTTCTGTTAACGGAACCTGTTTGTTCAGTGACGTTGACTGATGTCAGTGTCTATGGATTCTAATTATCCCAGTGGAGGGTTTCCATCTTTTAACGATAAATGGACTCCATTCAATGATAAATGGACTCAATTAAATAGTATGAGCAGGAGCATCACAGCCAGCACTGACAGAGATCAGCAGCTTCAGAGAGAGGGGGAGGAGAGATACGAATCTGAGAACATTACCCTGGGATGTTCCAAGAATGGACAGGACTTTATCCAATTATGTTTGGATTCTTTCTACGTTTTGTTGGACGTCATTATCATGTGGGTTCTATATATATCTCTGACATGATTCAATGTTTTTATTATCCTATTCTGGCTATAGTTAGTGTCTCTGGTTATTCTCATGGTCCAATTATTACTTTTATAAACCCTTCAAATTTATTACTGTTGCTTTCATTTACTGTACACTCCTTGCCACTGTTATTGCTCCTCAGATATCACTGAATCTAGATGTTCACTGTACAAATCACTGCTAACTGTATCAGTGAGCTGGTTCATTCATTCTCTCCAGTTTTGTTTCTGGCAGAGTGCCTATTGAGTCTCTATGTTGACATACTCAGTTTCAGCTTTTACCATAATTCATTGTATCACTGGCATTGTTATTTAAATATTGGGAACATGGAGGTCACTATTATTTTCTGATTACAAATTTCATTCCCTTCCCTTCACTCCATCCCATCCCTGGCCAACACCTGAGACTGAAACAGATGTGTCACAACTGTGATGATCCCTTTGGTCACGGGCTGATTCCTGACACCATACCCTAACCACTCTTAATTTTAACTCGTTACATTTCCAAATATACTTCATTGGCTCATCCCATCTGCTGTTCAGCCTTGAGCTATGAATA